>NC_039274.1:25194811-25344811 GCF_003368295.1 Carassius auratus
GAGCATATGCACCTCAGTTTATGAGTGTAAAAAAAAAAAAAAAAACATTATTCGTGGATCATTTTGGCAATATTCATTAAAAATCTAAGGTGCATAAACTCAGATCATTGAAGACTATGACAATTCAGTTCCAAAATGTTTTTTTATTTTTTTTAGGGAAGTTGTTATCCCCTGTGTAATATACAATGTGATATCATTAACTAGAACCAGAACACAACATGAGGGTTAAAGAAACAAAACAAGAAACGAAAGGTAATTTGAGCTTTCTTTTATAAAAAAAAAAAAAAAAAAAAAAGGTTGTTATATTTGTTTTATTCACGTATAAAATGTATTCTCGTCACTTCATAATGTTACGGTTGAACCACTGATGGCAGCTGGACTATTCTGACAATGTCTTTCATACTTTTCTGGACCTTGACAGTTTAACTTACTTGGCAGTCTATGGGACAGTCACAAGCCTCCCGGTTTTCGTCCAAAATATGTTAAATTGTTTTCCGAAGATTAATTAAGCTTTTATGGTTTGAAATGACATGGGGGTAAGTGATTAATAACAAAATGTTCATTTTGGGGTTTGGGGTGGAGTATCCCTTTAATGTTGTTCAAGTTAAATGCAGCTCTTGTTGTAAACGTCTTAAAATGTAAACGTATCAACTTTGCAATATCGCAGAAACAGTTTTAAACACATATTCCGAGTGTCTGTTTTCCTACTGCAGGTGGAGCATAACGTAGGTTTAAGTTGATTCCAGTGAGGTCACTGCTTTCATCACTGGCGCTGTAATCAAAAAAGCTCTCACCAGACTTTACTTGGTTAGCTAACACTACTAACAATCGACTTGAGACCATATAGAGTCAAATAACTATAGAACTGCATCATGCAAGTGTTAAATCAGAAACAAAGATGTGGAACAGAAATAGAAAGTCTGCTTATCTTATTAGTCTTGACAAGGAGGCCTTTGCTTGGCTGCCTCCACAGACTGCAGGTTTTTCACGGTTGAGGTCAATGTTCCCCTGGAGGAACTGGGCCACCCATAAAGAGAACGGCCGATCAAACTCATCGTTCTAGGGATGCCTTTCCCAGTTGCGGTATAATAGCAGCACTGTGACCAAATTGATTTCCATCATGCCGGAACAATTACGATTGTCTGGAACTGAACAAACGTTCTTGAGGTGGCTTCTGCGCTTGCAATCCATTCTGGATTCTCGTGGTATGCAGACGCTAAAGAAAAGCATGACTGCGGAGCGTGTTTGGATACTCTGGAATGAATTTTCACCTTTACATATTTAGAAGAACCTTAGACTTAACAGGATGGTGTGTCAAAACTTTGAGATTCACTCCAAGGCTCTGTTCCAAATCCTATAGTGAGCTGCCTACCCTACCATCTTTTAGCCAAATTTAGGCCGCAATGCATGCATCCTTCACAAAGAAGACAATGTAAGAGAACATAATCTGAGCTCTGTGAAGAAATGCAATATTTATAATTTACTTTTTTGCAAATATGTTTTGTTTTATTACAATTAAAGATAACACATCCAATTAACTAAATATGTTTATTATTAGTCATGCAATATTATCGTTTAATGCCATTTATTCAAATAGACATTGATGGTTCTCTTCTGAGACTTTGTTCATAAAATTCATAATTTCAGGGTTCTGTGTTCACATTTCCAGTGTGTTCCAACAAAGTTTTAAATTAAATTAAAATTAAATTAGTTTTACAAATATAGAATGAAATACAGCAACTCCAATGAGGTATTTATGCTATGAATGTTTTGCAAACTAATTATGCAAAAATTATTGCAAATATTTCTCTTTCTTCTCTTAAAAAGTAACTTGTAACAAACAATTTAACTGCAAAAATCATAATCAGAACATACGACTGCTTCTGAACGCCTGTTAATGGAGGAAGCAACTGTATGATATGATGTAGTTACAGCATCCACCAGCAGGGGCAAACTGAGCCATGTCAACAAGCCAAACCTTGACCTTGAGAAATGTTAAGTTGCCTTAAGACACCTATTAGCAGTACTGCATGTGTTATTTGCAGAGAATCTTTCCCAAAATGTATTTCGTTTGGCACAGGCAAAGTCAATTCATCCAATGGCAAAAATATTGGTAAAATGTGTTTTTTTCCATTATCAAACTGTACTCTTTATTTTTTATTGAGGTATAGAAATGGTTTCAAATCACTTATGTACACTATTGTTCAAAGTTTGGAGCCAGAAAGATTATTTAGACATTTATAATGTTACAAAAGATTTAAATGTTGTTCATTTGAACTTTCTGTTCATTAAAGAATAAAATGAATCATGCTTTCCACAAAAATATTTCGCAGTGCAACTGTTTTCAATATTGTTAATAACAATAATATGTTACATATTAAAATGAAGACTGGAGTAATAATGCTGGAAAATTCAGCTTTGCATCACAAGAATAAGCGACACTTTAAAATATATTCACATAGAAAACAATGTAATAATATTTCACAGTATAATGGATTTGATATCGGAGGATCTGAGAACTGGTCTGAGTTTGGGAGAAATCGAAGTACTGATGACAAACACTCTGGATTAAAAAGATCACAAACTGAGGTTCTCAAGACCCAAAGGCAAATCTCTTGTTTCGTGCTTCTCCATCAGTGACTGAATACTGATGGGGTGATGTCAGAATGCTTAAGGGTCCATATCAAAAAGCTCAACAGATTTATGAAGGAACTTGCTGCACATGTGACCTTATAAACTACATTTTATTTGTACATTTTCGGAAAACAAATTGAGAGTGTTGCTTACCCCCGTTAAGCTCACTTAGAGGACTGTAGCATGTAGACTGTAGCATGTTCTGGGTGGTCATTATATATATTATACTTTTATACTAAAAACATAGATACAACAGTATTTAGCTAAAATACTTTGAGCTATTTCATGATTTTACAAGACAATTATGTGGATATTTACATATTGCAAGAAATATTGCATTTTAAGCTATGCATGTTTATGTATGGGTCATATTTACATAAAAAATGATTAGACATTTTGAATTAAAAAAAAAACAGAGAGCCTAAAATGTAAAAAAAAAAAAAAAAAAAAGTTTAAAATAAAAAAAATTAAATAAAAAAAAATTTGCATTAATGAAGTAATTTTAACCCTAAAATGATGTTCATAAAAGATATATAGAACAAACTGGTTGGATAAAATGGACCTGAAGATCTTTAACATATAATCTAGATTATTTTACTTGATTTACAGAAGATATAAGGGTTGGTTAAGTTGGTTTAGTTTGTTGACATGTCTGTAGCATGATCTAAGTCACTTTAAGACCTTTAGATATTTCAAGGATTTAAAATTCAACTTTGTGGCTTTTTATAGACTGCACGGATATATTCCAAATTCCATTTTATTTTTTTAGGTATTTGAGTGGTTATAAATTCCCATGAAGTAACTAAAAAAAAACTCACCCCCCAAAAAAATGTAAAATAGACTTACCAACTGTGTCACAAGGCTCATCTTTGTGGACGCAAAAATCTGTTCTAGAGAGAGAAAACAAGACAAAAGAGAAAAGGAGACAGATGTTAGATAAGAGGAAAGAAGATCACAAAAGTTACTCCAACACAGTAATGAGATTGAAAAGAGAGCAAATGGAGACGTCTTCTCTGATGTTTCTCCTATTAATCTCACATTTGTCTCCTACAGAGTTTCAGAGATCTCAACAATATCTCAAATTGTGCTCAGACACCAAATTCTGTAGTCAAAAGTCTGAGATCTTACTATAAACTTAAACGTTTCTCATCGTTTCTTCCATGAACAAATACATCTATGCTATTTATATTCACTTTGTAACTCTATACTCTTTCTGTATGTTGATTTATCAATTACTTGTGTCTTTTATTTCTCCTAAAGCACTTGATATCTGAGACTAGGTTGGCATATAAAAGAAACAGCGATGTTCATTGCACATTCATTCACTTGTGTATTATTTATGTATCAGAGAAATAAACTAACCAGTTTCAAGACAACAAAAGCAAACATTAAAAACAAAGCAGCAAATAATCCCTAGTAAACAGGGAATGAAACGCTGATATATAATATATTGAGAAGCGTCCATATATCTGTGAGACAAAAGGCTCCTTCTGAAAATGTTTTGTGTTGTTGTGTTTGTTTGGATGCCTGTTGCCTGAACCTGATGGGAAAACCACAGCGCTGTTGCTGAAACTGTGTGCTCTTGTCCCCTCGTGTGGCGTTCCTCCATCAGTTTAAAGATGAACAACTTCAAAACAACAGTAAATTAATCACATCCTGCTCATTTGAACCAGCCACAATGCCAAAAAGAAGTCACAACAACCAAACAAGAGTGGCATGAACTCAATATGACAGCGATGGAAGTAGAGCGTTTCTGTGATTCTAATGCATAAAACCACTAACAAGCATTCAAGATTGACATTCAAACACACAACACTAGGGGGAATCGCACAATGCCTGTCAAGAAGATGCCTGGGTTATATCTGTCCCCAAAACCAAAAGGCATTTTGCATTAGGAAATTTTTCTTTAGAATAATAAAAATATATATAATTAACAGCAAGGTTAACATGAGTGTGCTGAGAATTATTTTAAAGCCCGATGGAACAAACTGTGAATGTCTACAGGCCAGAGTTGGGTGTGAAATGACAAACAGATGCTTTAGAAGAGGACGTTTTCCCACGCACCCATCTGATGACTGAACAAAGCATGACAGCTTCAACGTCAGCATCTGGGAACGAATCAATGTGATGATATATCACACATATTTCAGGACTCGTGGAGAAGTGCAGACAGACAGAAGAGGGCAGAGAGAAACATACAGACACTAATGCAACACTAGATGTCTGGATATCGTCTAGACTTTGCTTGCATTCGCCCCCCCACTTCCCGACTGGCCAGAATTCAAACAGATTCATCCCCACATTATAAGCAGAAAGCACACCTCCTCCCCACCACCAAAGGAAACCCATCCGACACCCAAGAAGATCTAAGAGACTTTGTATTTCTGCTTTCTCAGAGCTGCACCAAGTACTAACATGCAAACCAGGCAGGTTGCTTGCTAAAACACAATTAAACGAGCACCTACGAATCCCTCAATTAGCAGCTGACATTGTGGATTGAAAAGCATTCCAGAGTCTAGAGCAACCTTGTCCAATGCCTTCAAATCTGCAAACAACAAAGAGTTAAAGATGTCTGCTGTGCTTCCTCTTGTAATTGTCTTTGGCAGGGTTGACCTCTGGGGAGGCAGTGGTCGCAGCCTCAGAGCCTGTAATTTGACTTTACCAAAACCATTTTTGAGCTTCAGCAATGACTAACAGGTGAGGAGGAGAGCCAGACAACCAGAAACTTCTGCTGTGGGTTTAAACACTGAATTGTTGACAAATAACAAGCAGGGATTGCGGTATCCTGCGTTGGGGAGTAACTCAGTAAAACAGCGACATCACAGACTTCACTACATTACTCAACTCCTGCTGAGAAGCATCAAAGCTTCAAACTACATTTGCATTTATGCATTTGGTAGACGCTTTTGTCCAAAGCAACTTGCAGAGCATTAAATGTACACAGTTACATTTGATCAATTCTACAATCATTAGTTGTATTTAGTGTTCATTTATTTGTTCAGTAATTGATCGTCTTAGTATATATACTATTAAATATATATACAGTATATGTAATAGTTAATTTCACACATTCAAACAGCCTGGTTTTGGTATTTACACATATTGCTATTATTCACGCATCAGCACCAAATGTTGAAATTCTTTGATGTAATTTACCAGAAATTACCTTTAAACAGCATAGCAAGTTATCGTTAACTAAAGGAAGGCTATTGAAAATCCCTTTTTTATTATTTAAACACAGTTGAAATGAAAGTAAATATAAATATAAGATAAACATTTTAAACTTAAAACACTAAATCTACGTATAATGGAAACTAACTGAAAAAAAGTTGAAGTTGAAGCATCAGAAATGACCAAAAATGCAATTAAAATAAATGAAAGCTAATCAGAAATGTGTCAGTGTGTGTGTGTGTGTGTGTGTGTGTGTATACAAACACACTATATATACAGTACACACACTAATACATAAAACTTAAACTAAAATTTAAATCAAAGTATAAAACTAAAAAGCTAATTCAAAACATTACTAAAATAACACTGTCAAACATCTGGAGAGAAATCGGTCCAGTTTAACAATACTTCAATTTAAATACTTAAAATACCTCTACAATGTAAATAATCACAATTTTGCATCTACTTTGTAATTGGCTCAAACGTATTGCATCAAACTAGCTCTAACCTAAAATCTGTTGATCATAAAGCACAGCTTTGTTCACACAGCATTCAGTCATTCTTAGTGTTTTAACCATTTCAACAACAGATTGTGTTCACACATGACCTCTAAATGGAAGGAAATGCTGTGTGAACTGCCTAATGTTATTAGTTTTTGTTAGTTATTTGTAGTGTACAAACTGAGCTTTCAAAAGCACAGCCTTTAAATTATGAGCAAGTTGTAGAAAGCTAGAAAGCTGGGGAAAACTTCATTTTTAAACGCTGGCGAGCAACAAATGACGATCAGAGAAGTTGGTTCAATGACAAAGAATAAAGTCAAATAGACTTTTTGAATTAACAAAGATGTTGTCTCAAACAATGTCTCTTGTTTGAGTCTGCAGTCATCAAACGTTTTCACCATACGCGTTCTGCGACGTGTCACGTTGGCTGTCTGATGTGCTTCTATTCCAGAGGGTTTTTGATGTGGGCTTCTGGTTTCCCTTCTTGTTCCTTCACAGCTCAAGTGAATGAGACACACAGCTGGGTGCTGAAGACGGATCCTATTTAGCGATGAACGGCTGGGAGGGATACAGTTAGGAGAGCTGATTTCCATTAGCGCTGACATGTGTGGAGGATGTGACCCATCACCATGTTCCGACTGTCTCAAAACTGTCCAAATAAAAGCATCTCTGACCTGGAGCTAATGCTGAATTCCATTCTACTCGGAAAGTCTGAATTTCCAACTTCCTATTTGGACTCTACTTGGACAACTTGGAAACTCGTGCAGGAATCTAGAGGTGCCAGCATTACATAATAATCAGACCTGTTCAGTAAACGCTTGAAGAGACCGCCATGCTAAATGATCACCTCTGTTGACTATTATACATTTAATACAGTAGAAACATTAATTAAATTTACAATTTGGTTTCTAAGAGATGTCTTTAAATTAAATCTAACATCTGCATTTATATAGCAGAGTTGCTGTTTGTTATTGAGTCTGACAGTCTGGACCATATCCAGGTATTATTTTCTGCTCACCAAGGCTGCATTTGTTTGATTAGAAATACAGTAAAAACAGTAATATTGTGAAATATTATTACAATTTAAAATTAACTGTTTTCCATTTGAATATATTTTAAAATGCAATTTATATCTGTGATCAAAGCTGTATTTTCAGCATCATTCCTCCAGTCTTCAGTGTCACATGATCTTCAGAAATCATTCTGATATGCTGATTTGCTGCTCGAGAAACTGATTATTATCAACGGTGAAAACTGTAGCGCTGCCAAGATTTTTTAGAAACATTCTTTGATGAATATAAGTTTAAAAGAACAGCAATTATTTGAAATATAAATCCTTTTAACATTATAAATGTCTTTACTCTTGCTTTTGATAAATATAATCTACGTAATTTCTTTTTAATAGAAATTAAACTAACCTGAAACCTTTTCAATGGTAGAGTAAATTTAAATCTGAATTGCCATTCTACATCCTGTTTGCTTTTTTGATTCAAATTTAATTCAATTTCAAGCATTCTAAATGTATTTTAAATTAGGAGTGACAATCACATTTATTATTCACTATATACAATCACTGTAAATTACCGTTCTGTATGATACAGACAGTAGGGTTTGATGCAATGCTAATCATAACAACATCTTGACTTCTCGCAGCTGTAAACTACAAGCACTCATGAAACACTTCGCTACAGAACAGTGCATGGGTACAGTGATGCCGTCCCTGGAGCTGGGACTCTACCTGAAACATCTTCAGCATAGATCAGTCAGTAATGATTCTATGGCGGATCTCAGCGAAGGCCTGATTGTGTTCATGATGATTTTAAGCTCTCAGAGGAGCAGTGAAAACTGTGTTGTGAATGTGGCCATGGAAGCATTAAGATAATCTGTCTTCAGTCAGCAAGTGTCACAGGAACCCGAACAAGAGGGGAAACCAAGGCACACCTTGTCAAGCCTTAATTTGCTTTGATGCATTCCCGCTGCCCCGAGCCATCTTGGCATGCAAGCTGAGACAGATGTTGCTCCTGTACGCTGCATCCTTATAGAGAGCTGCTTTTGTACACCGGTGGAGATCATATTTAACCTGGCTCAGGGGGAACAAAGGCCCTCTCTGTGTCCGCTGGTTCTCCCTGAGAGCTTCTCGGACCCAGGATGACGGATAGTATCTGACAGGCTCACATGAGTCGTTTTCACAAAAGGATTTTCTTTTTCTTTACTTTTTTGGATTCTGAAAATTACAGTACGCTAATAAACCCTAATCCTGCGCCGGGAATACTAGGGCTGCACGATTCTGGATAAATTGAGAATCACGATTTTTTGATCTCATATAGAGATCACGATTCTCCTACGATTCTTTATTATTATTATTACTATTAACATTATCATTATCACAAGTATATAAATTAATTATTTTATTTTGCAAGGATTCTTTAAATTGATCAAGTGTGACAAAGACATTTATAACAAAATATTTCTATTACACACAATTATTGTTCTTCTGAACTTTCTATCAAAGAAACCTGAAAAAAATCTACTCATCTGTTTTCAACATAATAATAATAATAATAATAATAATAATGTTTTTTTTGAATGGCAGAACAGCATATTAGAATGATTTCTGAAGATCATGTGACACTGAAGACTGGAGTAATGATGCTGAAAATACAGCTGCACACCACAGAAATAAATTACATTTTAAAATACATTCAAGTGAAAGCAGTTATTTTAAATGGTAAATATTTCAAAACTTTACTGTTTTTGCTGTACTTTGGATCAGATAAATATAGTTTGGTGAGCAGAAGAGACTTTAAAAAAAACATTACACATCTTATGGTTTAAAAACTTTTGACTGGTAGTGTATATATAATATATTTAAAACCCCAGTTTTTTTAATATTAGAATGATGAAAAAGTTGTTTAGATCACTGATTCAAGGACTCACTCATAAACCTACTACACTTGTTTCATTTCTGGATGAATCAGCGTTTTTGAACGATTCTCTTGAATGAAAAATTAATTCATTGACAAATAAATTAAGACACTTGTCGCCACCTATTGGTGAAACAATGCAATCGACACAAACGTTATTTAAAGCGCAGTACTTTCAAAAGGGGATTTGTTATATTTTGATCGCTGCCATATAGACATCAAGGTTTATATTTAAACTATAAACTTTATCCCAGTATTTCTGTGATAATATAAATGACTGTAAGACAGATATAATACTGTGTAGTTGAAAAGACTGTTTGTGAAGATGTTTCTTAACCAAACATGGTAAGAGCTCTCTCTGTGTCAGCGGCAGTGCGCGCACGGATTTGAATGATCCGGTAAGACTTTGTCAAAGGTTTAACAGACTCGGGGAATCGTCGTCTTTTAGAAATGAGATCGAGAGGGTGTCTGAATCGAGATCGCGATCTTTTAACGATTAATCGTGCAGCTCTAGGGAATACCGTGTCTTGGCTGCCGCTAGTAATCTGTTGTAGTGAAAAGATGAAGACTTGGAGCAAACCTGTCTCGCTGACAGAAGGATTATTAGGGTCTATCACAGATCAGATACTGGCGGAGCTCAATGAAACGGATGAAAAAAGCTGTCTTAAGCAGCCAAGAGCTGAAAGGTACCGAACTTCAAAGGACATGTGTGTGACAAAACGGAAAGTGAAAGACGTAAAACAGAGAGTCGGCGATGGAGAATTAGAAGTGAAACGCAAATAAATCTGCCCAGATGTGACAGTATTTGGAAACAGAAGTAACATTTAATAATTGCATTAAAATGCAAGTGTCTGTATCTGTTTGTCTCAAATGCTGCATGCTCTTGTCTCCAAAGGTTGGAATACACAACACGACTTTTAAAATCTGAACAGACGGTAAAACGTCTGGCATCATACACTTATCATATTTTTTTTAAATAGTCATACACAGGAAACACTGGCCAACACACACTAAATGACAGGATAACACACTACCAGACTGTAAAGTCCTTCCGATCACAACAAACTCAAGCAGAATCATGTGCATTCTTGCTATGAGACGTGTGAAAAATTAAAACAATATTTGACATCCTCTGACTGGATGGATTCATAGTCTGAAGCTAAAAATATCAGTCTGTGAACATCACACACTACGTGATTTTCTATGAAATCTGTCAGCTCAAAACTAACATCAACTTATCCAGATATGTAAATTGGGGGGAAATTGCGGCAAAGGTCTTGTACTGAATATACCTATATATATATATGTGTGTGTGTGTGTGTGTTTGTGCATTTCCTTGTTATCTTTCTTTAAATAAATGCACTTGGTTTGATCATTTTTATAAGTGTAACATTTATAAGTGTCCAATCATTTTTCTTGGGTGACTCTCTATTTCAGGCGTGTTTGTTAAGTACCTGGTGACCAGCACAGCCACGTCCACAGGAGGAGGGTCGTCTCTGCTCCCAGGTACGTGATTGTTTCCCAGGTATCGTGCACCGTATTCCTCATGCTGCCAGTGACAGAAGCTCTCCAGGGCTTTTTCTCCATGGTGGCCCACCTTCAGCTTTTTCTAAGAAACACACTGGACAATTAGAATCTGATTAACAGACTTTGGAGCAGGAAAACTCTAAATTAGATACTTTCCAAATTATTTGTAAGAGCGTCTGTATTCTTGTGTGGCCATTTAAACACAATCAGAGTATTAAACATGATGTGTAGCCATACTCTGAATTTGTGCTCTGCTTTTAACCCATCCAAGTGCACACACACAGCAGTGAGGGTGGAAGAGAGCGCCTCATTTCCTTAAACAAAGGGCTCTGCTATCTGTGCACGCTCGACGGCTAGAGATGGTGGACTGTAGGATTTTTTTTTTTTTTTTTCTTTAAAACAGTAAGTCATAATTAATGGGCTATAATTCTATCCCACTCAGCCTCTTATACTTACACATCAAATTAAATATGACATTGACTCCCAGGAACAAACAATTTACACTACTAGTCAGGGGATTTTCCTTTAAAGACTCTATAAAACCGACAACAGCAGGATTTAAACAGTAAAAGAATCATGAATCATGATTTGCTACTTGCTAGTCATTAGAGTAAATGTATATGTCATCTGAAAGCTGAATAAACAAGCTTCCCATTGATGTATGGTTCATTACGATCTGACAATATTTGGCCGAAATACAACTATTTGAAAATCTGGAATCCAAGGGTGCAAAAAAATCTAAATACTGAGAAAATCACCTTTAAAGTTGTCCAAATGAAGTTTTTAGCCATGCATATTACTAACAACATTGCTGTTTTTGTTGTATCTCTGATCAAATAAATGCAGCTTTGGTGAGCAGAAGAGACTTAAAAAATGTATGTCTCTTTTTGCAAGACAAGCAGTATTTTGGGTCCAATTATAAATGTGTATCTTAATAAAAGTCTGTCAATTTGTATGATTAAATCAGCATGTATTCAACGTCAAAACTAACAGAATACAAGTCTCAAAACTCCATGGGGTCTTTTATTTCTTCATGAATTCCTGCCGACATAAAAAGTGGGACACAGTGAAATCCACATGGCTTTGAGAATTGCTGCTCTGATTCAGCTGTACTGTTTCAAGCATCTAAATCCATCACTTCTCTGATTTTATCTTCAAGATATCAGAGACTGTGAGTCCAAAGGCTTTGCCCTGAAGCATCACTGCATATTCACACTAATGGCTATTCAGTGACGTCCTGACATGCTTCATTTCAGACTTTAGAGGAGAGCACTGCTAGACTCTCCGGAGCCTTCGGAGAGAATGAAATCCAGCAATAAAACGAAGGGGAAAACCGATAGTTAAAACACATACAGTACACACATGCTGAGCGAGGATAACATCGCGGGTCCTGAGGACAGGAATAAAACAGCAAGAGAGCAGAAAAATGACAGGCTGAGTCATGATGTACACAGATCTGGATGTTGATCTAATGTTTGTACATCACTTACTGGACGGGTGTGCAGGAGAACCAGCTTGGTGACCCGGATATGGAGCCTCACCCCCAAACTCTGGTGTTGAAACATGTTATACACCTATAATGAGAGAATCAGATAAAATAACAAACTTATTAATCAACTACCAACTTATTGAACAACTAAACCGTGTGATTCACAATACCATAAAAAACTTTTGTACTGACTATTGTAGAATAAAAACCAAAGCTCAAGAGCTGAACTGAAGGAGGGATTCAGATACTGATGAGTAACCATCATCTGGAGGGGAATTACAGACCGATTTGAATAACAGCACAATTTTCCACAGCGGTGTCAAACTCGCCTGTGAAGAATGTAGATCTAAGGACCTCAGAGAGGACAAAAGGAGGTGTACTTTCTTACCAAATCACACACATCTGGGCAATCCATTCATTTGTATTAATCTTCATATGATTCATCATTGTCATTAGAGATACAGAGAAAGGGCTGTTCTTTACCGCCGCAGATGCAGTGAGGTGTTGTTGTGTGGACTGTTTCACAGATCAATATTCGGTTTATTACGCAGGCCCGTGTTTATGAACCTGTTCTGAATGAGCACCGTGATAAGACTGAGGTCATTCACTCTGAAATACACAATGAAAGATTTCAAACCTACACAAACAATCTCAGAAATCTGAACAAAAGATCAGTAAAGTCAATATAAAGTAAAAACCGATCGCATTTTTAATACACTTTCTGTATTAAAAAAAATAAAACATATGAATAAATATATATTAATGATATATTTTATATTTAATTGTATTATTTAAAAAAAAAATTATTGGCTTTTATTTGTAATTAAATTTTAGTAGTTCTGTTATGTGCTTTTTTCAGTTGTATTAGTTTTTTTATTTCTATTTAGCTTCATATAATTATTTAGGCTTCTTTCTGTTTTAGTAATTTCTTATTTTTCATGTTTTAAGTTTTCAGATTTATTTCAATTAACAAAGAAAGCTTTTAATAGTTTCAGTTAAGAATAGAAACACTAATTTATATGCAATTTCTCCACCTCTAATATCATGAATCTCTTTAACTTTACATTTTTCCAATCTCTTGAACAACTTGACTCCATTCTGAAACAATCACTTCCAGTCCATTCAATCCCAGAGGGTTCAAATCAAATCTCATCCAACATTTTATTAATTCAATATCTCGTTTCACTTAGAAGAAGGTCAAATTATGGAAATAAAAGGGGTAGTGATTTTTGCCAAGGTTGGAAATAAAATAAGGCTAAACTGCATTTCTAAGCCACAATACTAGCTATACCTACTCTCACAACAAACAACATTTTACAGGTGCATTTCCTTAATAGAAAGAGATTGTACTAGAAAGATTAACAGAGTTTAAATTCTGATTGGATGCCTCCAACATATATAACGCTTCAACTGCTGCTTTCTGTACTCAGACAACACACTAATTTCTGGAGCCAAGCCCATGTGATAAAGTAGAGGTGTGTGTGTGGGTGTGTGTGTGTGCGTGTGTGTGTCCGAGAGCAGACGACTCATGAATGTGTGTCTCACACAGCTGTGGTCAGCAGAGCACATGTTACGCTCACACACACACACACACACACATGAATCTGTCTCTCCATCCTATTTTATGAGCCCATGCTCTTCTTGCCAGGACTTAACAGTGTCCAAATGCTCTGTTACGTGCAAAACGTGCAAATAAACATTTATCACCATAAACAAAAACCATGGCAAATACACTAGCTTAGGCCAGTGGTTCTCATCCGTTGCGTCAGAGTCAGACACAGCAAAGAAAAACAATGCAGAGAGCAAATAAGAATCAACTAACTGTTAATAATTAGAAATGCTGATAAAACACTGCCAATATCTTTTCAAACTCTCAAACTCGACAGTATTTTGTCACAAATTCATCTGTTACTAAGTAGACGCCAAATCATGCAGACGCTGACATGGACAGGTTGTCTGACATCCCCTCATCTGCAAAAATCATGGACGCAAAGTAAAAGAAAACACTGAATTAAAATCCGGGTTCACACAGGCAGCATGAATAAACATTTGTGATGATGACCACAATGTGTTTATTTATTACTGGCTGCTGAGAGCATGACACCATCCACATTCATTTGGAAACCAAAACTGTTAAGTTTCTTATTCAGCAGTTTTAACCCTATAATGCCTACGGTCCCATATTTGCTATACAAATTGTATTTATTGGTTCATCTCTCAATCATCATTGTTTTGCATTGCATTACATGTTTTTGAATCATAAAAATATTCATTTAATAATAAGCATCTTACTAATTTATTTTTGCAGTCTGTTATACTGTTATAAAGATCTCATTGATTTGTAGTACAAGCTTTCAGGATTTCATCTTTTTGGCCATATAAATAACAAAAATCGATCCACAAATCGCGATGCATCAAGATGCATTTGTTTTTGAAGCTGACTGTTGTGTTTTACCAGTTTATGAAACTAACCATGTTCATAACGGTGAGCAGAAAGCGTTGGGCGGCCTCAGCACCGTGATACTGCACCATGTTTGCGTCGGCCACCACGACCGTCTCCACCGTGTACTCTCTGCTCAGCCGGATGGCGTTCCTCCTGCCGCGCACATCCTCCGCTCCTTTTACCCGTTTCTCCTTCTTCTTGTCTAACATACACAGATACATATACACAAACATATACACAAGAACTGTTAGGCTGGAGAAAAACTGCACACTAATGTTCAAATGTCTGGGGTCAGTAAAATGTTTGAATCTTATGCTCACCAGCGCTGCATTTATTTGATCAAAAATATATTAAAAAAAAACTGTAAATTACTGTAAAATATTTTTGCAATTTAAAATAAGGGTTTTCTAAGTGAATATATTTTAAAACGTAATTTATTCCTGTGATGTAAAGCTGAATTTTCAGCATCATTACTCCAGTCTTCATTGTCACATGATCTTCAGAAATCATTTTAATGGGCTGATTTGCTGCTCAGGAAATATTTCTCTCTATTAAGAAACACAGCTATTATTTCACCATATTACACCTTTTCCAATTTCTTTGATGAAAATACAGTTCAAAACAACAGCATTTATTTAAAACAGAAATATTTCATAACATTATGAGCAGAAATGTCTTTACTTTCACTTCTGATTAACTGATCAGTTTTTAGTAAAAGTATTACTTATTTAAACCCAAATATTTTTGAACATTGTGCAAACATGAAGACATGCATATGTATATAAATACACAGAGATTGATACACATTGCTTCCTGGAGCAGATAAACAAATAATCAATAACAAACAGAGAGAAACTCTTCAAACATTACGCTTATAAAGCATGATATCTGAATGCATCTGCTGTCAGCTCTAGGCAGGTGACACATTTTGTCTCTAAATAAGTTTTTCTTCTTCAGAATTACACTCCATATGTTGTATTTGTGCATAATTAGATCTGATCATAACAAAGGCAACAGTTGAACTGTAACTAAGTCCAAACCTTTGACAGAGCTGATGTTCAGCAGATGTGAGACCTGGCCACAAGAACGAAGAAAGACAGAAATAAAACCATAATGTCAACAACAAAAAGTCAACATCAAATAACTCTGTTTACTTTCTCAGTACATGATTCTGGTTTGTTGTGCTTATTAAACACACTGCACAAAAAAATAAAATAATAATAATTCTTCTGACGTGATATCCAAACATACAAATCAAAAAACACTTGCTGATATATACTCATACATTTACAGTTTTCTACCAAATATAAAGTACGTTTTTACTTAAAACAAGAAAAAACATCTGGCAGTGTGGAAAGAAATACAAAATAATTTTCTTACCATATTAAACATTTTTTATTGTTTAAGCATAAACTGATTTTGATACATTTACTAAATAAACACTCAATAAAATAATTTGTCCTTCTCAAGTAAATGCATCTTGATTTTTTTTTTTTTTTTTTAGATAACAAAAACAAGACAAAAATACTACGGTTTTTTTTTGTAAAATGTTTGTTTTTGTATCTTTGATATGCAATTTTGTTAATGGCATTGGTTGATAACGGTATTTGATGATTTATTACCTTGGGAAGAAGTAAGTCAGTCAGCAAATGTTTTCTAAAGCGTCTAGTTTAGCACGAGTCCAGTTTTAGTTTGTCTGCTGGCTTGCACAAACACTGCGATTCGTCCTTAAAAGCTCCCAAAATGTTCAATCAATTACAGGATGTTCTGTTCTGTTTTATCAAAAAAAAAGAAAAAAAAAAAGTGCTTGCTTTGTCATTCCATAGTACATTTACTGTACATTAAAGACATTTAGCAAATGCTCCCATCCAGTATTTTAGCATCACATATAAAACCACTGCGATCAACAGATGAAAGTATACGAGCTGCTAGGAAAGAAGCAATTCTCTGTGAATACAAATAAGTGCTCCAACCTAATTTTACCTAATACAAGTTTGTCTTAATAAATATTAATGTTCACTGTAGAACTTTTTTAATCATAAAAGCATGGTAGAAAAAGGCTACACGCATACCAGTTTTATTTTTAACTAAAACTATTCAAATTTAACGGAATTTAAGTTGAACAAAAATAAAATAGAAATATTAGATCAAAAACTTTAACTTAAAAAAAATGTTGCTTCAAATTAAACTTAAAATTTAGAACATTAGAAATGTTAGGAATTTTTTGTCTTGGCAAACAGAAATTAAATTTAAAATAAATTAGTAATTAATATATAAATTATTTTATAAAGTGTATATATATATATATAAATACACACATTATATTCAGATGCAATTAACTAAAATTAAATCTGAATATAAAAAATAAAACCTAATTCAAAACATTAATATATATACAATAACAGTTTCTAATGAATAGTAAAAAAACACTGATGTGGACCCGTACTGAAATAAAAATATGATTTGGAAAATGCGTTATGTACGTGTAGCACACGGCTCGATACTAGATCCTACAAAATATAAACCATGGACCAGAAACAGAAGATTTTCGGATTGACTCACAGGAGCAATTATTAGCAAAGATGATAGTAAAATTTAATAACATAAATGAACCACTCGGAATACTGGAATGTAGCTAATTAAAAGGTAAGTGTATTTGTTTTCTCTTTGTTTGTTGTCTTACATATGTTGTATTTTTCGAAATTGGCAGAATGAAATAAAACAAAAAAAAATAAAACAAATGGATCACAGTAACACACAGTATTTGAAATAAATAAAAAAAACACAGAAACAGTCAACAATTCCAAACGTCAGTTTCTAAAATTTGACCTCAGTGTCTCAATTTCAAGTTCAATATCTCAATTTCAAATTCCAGAAATAGAAATGTTCATCAAAAATGAATTAATGAGTACAGTCCATGAAGAAAAAAAACTTTGTCCTCAGGGAAATCCAGGAAAAACTTGGAAAAAGAAAGAAAACCCGTAATGTGTGCAGTCTGTCCTACCAATCAGAAAACTCTTTCTTGCAGCTCTCACAACTCTTTTGCTCTGTTTCCAGGTACAAGAATATGGGATGGCTCGCCAGTCCAAACCAGGGATAAGGATCCACAGCCAGGACAGAATTCAAGATCACAGCAGCAATTCAGAAGCTCACAAAAGAGAGAAATAAAACAAGAACCACAAAAAAAAACCCGGCCAAGAAGAAAAATAAATCAGAGAACAAAAGAAAAAAAATAGTTTAAAGGAAAAAGATCGCAAGATTGATCCTATCACGTTAGTGTTAACTTCTCGTCGCATCAAGTTCACAATGAACTTCTCAAAGCTTGAACATAAATCTACTTCTCACTTTAAAATGATCTATAGCTGGATTATTAAACAGCGATTCTCAAATCATTTAATCTACTATCAGTGTCGTGTCTCGTGTCGTTCGCAATCTCTCTCACTCTCTCTCATCTCTGCTTGACACGGCCTTTTTTTGGAAACTTTCCAACAAGGGCGGGGCTAACCTTTCACCTCACCAATAAGGATTTAGTTCAACTTCTATGTTTTGGGATTATTTGTAATGAAATAAATAAATTTTACTTCATGTCCTTATTTTCTTACTATTAATTTTATAGTGATATAAATAAAAGAATAATAATTATAAATATTAGTGACCCGAGTTAATGACCTGGGTTACATACGTTTTCCCCCATAATTCATTGTGGATCTGATGGGCGTCCCTCTCATGAGGGTCTCTGCTGTATGTTTACAGGTGTTTATGAAATGTGTGATTGTGTGGTTGTGCGCACATTTTTAAATGAGTAAAACAACAGATGGTGCTACTGTGGCACGCTCTTTTTGCAGTGCGAGCACTTTTTCCATTCTCGGCTGTTTTCAGACACTTCTGATTGGAGACTGGCTTCACTACAAATGACACTGAAAATGACACACGTTTTCTAGCAATGTGCTGATATCAGCGATAATTCCTGCAGATGGACACGGTCATAAAACAAGTAATGTGTAACAACAAACCACCATTAATGGTCAGGAAGCGATCACAAAACTGTCATCTAGAGCTGTAATAACAAAAGACCTGTACGGCTGACTCAGGTACTCCTGCTCTTCTGATGTCTTCAAGAAGCAGCGCGCACTAAAATGAGTCAAGTCATCATTCACTCACCCTGATGTCTTTCAATATTCTGTGGAACAGACTTTAGCAGAGGTTTATACAATAAAAGTGAATGGAAACTGGGGCTGTCCAGTGCCTAAAAATGACAAAGCAGCACCATAAATGCAGTCCAAATGACTTGTGGACTATATAATAGCCATATCAAGTCATTTTTGATTTGTATAGTGCATTTGTCATGCATGAAGCCCTACAGGTCCCAGTGAGCAGCCAAAGGAAAAACCTCCATAAACGCGGTTTAGATGAAGGGGGAGAAAAACCCTGAGAAGAACCAGACTCAGCTCCCTGGGCACTGCAATAATTGCACATGTGCTAAATATTATTTATTCACATCGTATGTGTAATACAACCATGTGTTCACTTAACAATTATATTAAAATTATAGATATTTTTAAATGCTATAGTGGAGGAAATTATGAACTGTTGACGTGCTAAAATTATGATTTAAAAATAATTTGGAAAAAATACTTTTATTGAGCAAGGATGCATAAAATTAATCAATTGACACTAAAAACATTCATAATGTTACAAAAGACTATTTCAAATCAAGCAATCAACAGAAATAATAATAATAATAATAATAATAAATATTCTTTAGTAGAAAAGAAACATATTAGAAGAATGATTTCTGAAGGATCATGTGACACTGAAGACTATAAAACATATTTAAAAAGAAAATTAAATTGTAATAATATTTCAAAGTATTACTGTTTTTACTTTATTTTTGATCAAAGAAATGCAGCCATGGTGAGAAGAAGAGACTTCTTTTAAAAACATTTTTTTTAATCTCTTACCGACTTACTAACTTTCTGTTAGAGATAAACAAAAAGTGGTTATTTTCTTGAAACTCCATTCACATTAAAACACTGTCAATTAAGATTTGCAGTTGGGAACTGATGGTGTTTAAGTAAAATGCCTTTTCACGCAGTATTTGACATGAATAAAAAGGAGATTAAACATGCTAGACTTATTTTATATTCTTTATACTTGTTTGGAACATGAGGATGAGTTCATGATTTTTGGCTGAACTATTGTTTTAACAGTCCCAATTGTTAAGAACATCATCTTCATGTTCATTAGTCTTGATAAAACTCAATCGAGTCATTGCTACTTTTGGCTGCGGTTTATAATGGCTCACTTCAACTCATCACAACATTTAACCTGATTTCGGGACATGATGCTCTTGTGTCCGTTCCAAAATTCATTAATATTTGTGTAGAACTGCAGATAAATCTCTCAGTCAGGCCCCTAAAGCTTTGTGAGGGGTCTTAATGTTGAAAACAATGTGGATGGCTATAAATAATACTTCTGCGCTGAAGGGGAAACATAAACCACATTGCCACACCTGCTCAATCTCCTGTCTGTGTGTGTGTGTGTGTGTGTGTGTGCGTGTGTGTGCGTGTTTATTCTTACATGCTGTGCAAGGGCCATCAAATTGGTAGGTAGAAGAAAAATGTTTTTTTTTTCAGTACAGCAGAGCAGCTGAAAGATGATGGTCTTTTAAAAAATGTTTTTGCTCAGCGGTTGCTCTTTCTCAGCTCATTAGACTTAACAGCATTCTCCATTGAGTTGTTTAAGTATCCTCTATAATGTTGCTCTTCTCTTATGGCTTATAATAGAAATAAAAAGACACAAATAAGCCAATAGATATTGGTATTTGCAAATCTGAGAATAGATTCTCAGATTTTACACACAATTACAGTGTACTTGCTAAAAGAGGAAAAGAGCTCTTAATATATAAATATTAACTATATATTTATTCTTAGCACATCATTTTATTAGAGCACATGCTACCAAAGCTACTTTCATAGCTCTTTCAATATTTTGCAAAAGACTACAGAACTAGAATAGAATAAATGAATCAGACTCAGCATTTTTTAGTATTACAAATTACTATTATTGTATTATTATTTTGAATATTCTATTTTATATTTTAAATATTTATATTAAAGTTTTAGGATTTTTTTTTTTTTTTTTTATTATTATATTGCTATTTAGATTTAAAAATATATATTTATTTTTTATATTTTAGTCCTACAATTTAAACTTATTTTCAGACAACATTTCTCGTTTTCATTTAAGTTCTTCTAAAATGTACACATTTATATTTTATTTCAGATGCACTGCAATTTTTCGTAGTTTTAGTTTTAGTATTGGTCTACAATTACACTGTAATTGGATAAATGCACAGCCTAAATGACAAATCACTCTTTATCATTTCGGATAGATTCTGTTCTCTCCAGACACCAAACTAGTCCCTATCTAGCCCCTCCCCGATTGTCCTGCTCCCAGAGTTCAGCGTGAACGTGCTGTACGCATCAATCCAGCGCTCTTCTTGGATCAGCCTTGTGAATTTCACACGTTGTTTCCTCCTGGCACAGATCGGTCTTTGTGTCTGCTCCCTGACCGGCGTTCCCTCCTCTCAGTCTGGATACTTGATCCTCTTCAACCCCACTCATGACGGGAACATACCCACATCAAGAATGGAGCTAGGTGTCTGTTTGTGGCAAACCTGGGCTTCCTGATGTGCTAGTGTGGGCAGAACGGATCAGGGGACGTACAGCTCCACAGATAACACGCGCTGATTATAAGTGCTAAGTGTGTTTTGTCAGAATCATATTTCAGTGGGATGAAGCAGGAAGCACTGAGAGAAACCGGCAGTTTTTGATTCATTTAATCAGTTGGTTCATTTGAACAGTTCAACTGATTCATTTGAATCATAATGCAATTGTGCTCCTGAAAGTCCAAAATACTTTTTTGTTGTTGTTGTTGTTAAACACTAACATTCAAAAGCATGGTGTCAGTAAGATTTTTTAATTTTTGAAAGAAAACAATACTTTTATTTAACAAGGATGCATTCAATTCATAAAAAAGACCGTAAAGACATTAAGTTGTTTGTTTTTACTTTCTATTCAATAAAGAATCCTGAAAATGTATAATGGTTTCTACAAAAATACGAAGTGAAAACTTAAGTTTAGGGACCAATTCTCATTATTCACAGGTTGTATGACCATATACATCCCTTAATTCAACCCAACCCCTAAACTTAACAACTACCTTACTAACTATTAAAGGTGCAGTATGTAAGTTTTTGAGTCTACTAAAGCTTAAAAATACCATTTAAGAAACACGCTAAGTTAACATACTCGTTTATCCTCCTTTAAAAATGAGCGTTCCGGGCTATTATCAATATTTTGAATTTGGACTGCAATACCTAGTTCAACCACTCGGTGTCAATCCTACATACAGCACCTTTAATAAGCTGTAATTTGGTGCTTATTGAGGCAAAAGTCATAGTTAATAGTTAGTTAATAGCAAGAATTGGGCCTTAAAATAAAGTGTGACTGAAATGTTTCTTGAGCAGCAAATCACCATATTTCCGTATCATACCGTATGATTTCTGAAGGATCATGTGACACTGAATACTGGAGTAATGATGATGAAAATACAGCTTTGCATTACAGGAATAAATTACATGTCAAAATACATTAAAATCAGGGCTGTCAATAATGATTATTTTGGTGGATTCTCATCTGTGGAATGCTATACTTCCAGTATGTTGCCGGTTAATATACACAGGTAAAATGCAATCAAGGATTTTTTTATAATGGAGTACTATTAAAAATTCTTTGCAATGTCTTACCTAATCCTGCTTACATAAGAATAGCATTCAACTCGATTCAGACCAATATCTGAACACATTTTACTGAAAATCACACTGTTCGTGGAACAGACTACTTTATCAAAAGAGCAGCCTGACTGTATTTGAACTACTTTAAATTATGAGCAGCTTGCAGCTTGGCAAGCTTCGGTTTCGAAGCAGCTTCCCTAACACTGGTGGGAAACAAGAGAGAAGACTCTGGCAGGCCCGCTGAAAGGCCTCCGACAGACGTGAGTGAAGAGGAAAGAATTTTTCCCCCAAATCTGGCACTTTTTTCGCCTGTCGGTCTTTCGCCTGACTGACTAACTGACTCGCAGACACCAGGTGCCGAGGGAAACACTAATGCACCTGGACCTTTTTTATGGCAGAGACAAGATCGCTCAAATCCGACCGCATGCCTGAAACACAAACTCTATATCCACCAACCTTTCGTTTGTTTTCAATTCCTGTCTTCATCTTTTTTTTCCCCCACTATGATATTTGTGGTTTGGGTTACTTAAATTCCCAGATATTGGCATATGGAAAAAATCTACTTGTCAAGCATTCCGGTGGTCTTCTCGTCTTTTGGGTTATGTAATATTCACAGTGCACAAAGTGAACAAGGAGCTTAGGGTTCAAGAGGACTTTTAGTCTGCAATCAGACACAAACTAGGGTAGAGGACAACTGGAAATACCATAAATTGTTTTGTTTGGCATGTACGGTTGTATACAGTATATCCACACACATGGATACACAAACCGGGATTTTCAGATACTTGTATCTTAATTTCAAAGGGTAAACTACAAATCCAATAATGCAATATTCGCAGACAATACTTCCTGCCCTGGAATATGAAAATCTGTAGGTGCTGGAGGGGTTCAGAGCCTCCAAGGCCACATTCAAATATGTGAATTCCTTTCAGCAAGAAAAATCCATAATCCTGGCAAAGAAAGGCCCAAGGGGCTGAAAAATATGCACGGCATTATTAATGTACGTGAGCAGGCCAACAGAATTCTTGCTTTCTTTCTAGTAGTTTTTCAGATGTTTTAACATGAGTTTACCGCCGTTTACCAGCGCGATAAAGGCATTAAAGAGCAAAACAGCTGAGCTTTTTCACTCCCACCATCTCTCAGCACTGTTAAGAGGATAAAGACATCAAAGAGTTACAGTCATAAACGTTGCTATGAAACACGTGATTTACGGACTTGACAACTTTTGAATCTTAAGCAGTCCTAGAGGAAAGAGGCAGATGGGGGGCACATGAGAATCTGAGCATGAGATTATGATAACAGACTCCTAGAGCACAGCGCTTCGGGATCCAAAGAGGTTCACGGGTTTGCTCTAAAAGGATCACCAAGAGCAAATGCAAATGATAGCTTCATCTTTGATTTCAAAGGCTCTAAAAACACTATATAAACGGTGTTTTGGCACAATGTTTATCTGTCACTTGGTAAAAGGTACCCACATTTGGCAGATGCCCACATGGATACATGATTGTTGGATATCTAAAATATGTGTGTCTTGTTAAACCATTTGAGAACCACTGAAAATTTTTCGATGGAATTGAGGTTAAACAGGGCAGTTATTGCACAGCATGTGTAACTGACTGCATAAATTGACCACTTTTCCCACTTGCACCCATAATTTGACAAAATTGAATCCCCGTAGAGCTCAGAACCAAACTAAAGCGACCTCTAAATCAATGGGCTTCCCACATATGACACGGCTAAACCCACCACATTTCAGCGAGGCAATCGTCTCACCTTCGATGATTTGGCAGAATTTCGGGCTGCTGTCTTCAGCATTCGCAGGTCTGTCCGATGAAGAATGCTTTTCCCGAATCACTCGGTGTTCCCAGCCAGAGAAGGAATCCGCGGCCTGGCCCACTGGCTCGATGAACAGTCTTTCCTCTTTAGTCTGAACCAGGCCAGTCTGTGAAAAAAACACATCAGGTGGAATAATCAATGACGGCACAAAAGAAAGCTTTTATCTGGCTAGTTTTCATAAATTTGGGGCTAAGAGAATCTGTGAAATAATGTTCTGAATGCACAGAACTGTCCAGTAACATATAAAAAAAAGATGCAAGTTATTACTCTCTAAAGCAACACAAAAGTAATAATGAAATTATACATGCATACACAAATACACACACACACACACAGACATTTAAAGTAAAACTTGCGATGCATGTTTTTCAATGAATCAATCGATAAAGGGAAGTAATATGAATATATTTTATCTAAATATATTTTAAAGACATTATATAACATATTGAGTGATTTTACTTTACTTAAATTCAATATATATATTTATTTATAATTCCTAAAAGATGTGAAAAAAAATAGTTTTTCAAAAGCAAAAAAAAAAAGATCATATATTCATTACACATATTATTCAGCAAGCTATTTTAAAAATGTTTATATTTTATAAAATATGAAGTAGATATACCAGACATTGCCTATACTACCTGAACAAACAACTCAAGATTTGAAATTAATATGATTTGTATTTGAAATCAAATTTGTAGTGTCCAAAAAAAATAACTCTAATTAATGCACTCTAAAACTAAAAAAAAAATTGGATTTCACACTACATTTCATGTCTTTTAAGTCACATGATAGCTCTGTGTAAAGAACTGACTGAAATAAAAGTCAAATGGAGCACGTTTATGGTGGGTTTTAATCACTATGATCCGCATCTGTACAGTAAATAATGCCATGAATCTCAGATGATGTTCTCCAGGAGGAAGCTGATGTGTTTTCTATGACAGCAGACCCAGGATCATTCATCACGAGCCCTGCTGAGGATCTCACATACTGTACGTTAGCCTTTCCCCTCCGACTGACTGTGACGCCCCTCAAGGCTTCAAGGGAACAAAGATGTGAAATGTGAGAATAATCTCTTGTTGCCAAATCCTGAAAAACGACCAAGTCAGCATCAAATCCGACGACAGCGATCAGTCAGGTGGGAAAGTCTGGAATAAAGCTGAATCCACACAACACCAAGGAGGCTTTCACTGGAGGAAAGAGTGGAAAGTGCAGATGGATGGAGGTGAGGGAGATATGCATAGAGGAAGAGGAGAACAGGGGAGTGCTGACAGGAAGTTTCCCACAGAGGCTGTAAAACACACGCTTTCATCAAGTACAGGCAAACCCCACATGAACCAGGTTAAACAAAGTACAGTTACATATGGATACAGTCTGAGGAGAGACAGAGCCATAAAAACTATCTGAAATGACATTAACAGACAGGAAGACCTTGTTTTGGTCCTCTCCAACTCCAACATTGTTTAAACAAGCTTACTAATTAGACGTTAGTAGAATTAGACTCCTTGCTGGTCTGAAGATCACTGTCTCAAAACCCACTGAGCTCCCTACATAGACAGCATTGATGCAAAATTATAAGATACCTTCTTTTGAACAAAATCAACAGTAGCATCAGATGCATTCTTCAGAGAGAATGCAATCAAATTAAGCATTGCAACAAGCTCTTTAAAAAACTGATAACTGTAACCATAAATATTTCCATGATGTCAAAAATGTGGATAGAATCATGTAATCTATTCATAAAAAGTGAAATTTACAGTATAACAAATTTTGGATGACTATATCAAAAGTAGGACTGTACAGTGCCTCCATCTGATTACCACTCTTTTTAATAATAAATCATAAATCCAGAAATGTTTTAAAAAGTCTACACAAAATTACTGAAAATGTAAACATTTCATTGTGCTCTATTTTAATAAACTGTTAAAGCTTTATAAATTAAATTGATTAGACATCCTTTTGGAAATTAAAATGTAACTAATCCAGTAGCATTGAAATGGAACAAAAACTGAATTTGGGGGAAGATTGATGTTGAATTGTATACATTTTATGATTTCAATTAATTATCCATGTTTTTTTTTTGGTTAGTAAAATTTTATTTAACCATTAAAACGGAATCTAGAAAAAATAAAACAGAAAAAAACAAAATTTACTTATATTTATTCACTCAATAATGAGTAAGTATCTAGAAAATATGACACTGTCAGATGAGAACACAACATGAACTGAATTAAGCTTTTCTTGTGTAGAGCTGCTTTACAGCTGATCTTACTGCATCGACAAGGTTACTGAATTAAACTGAATCAACACTGAACTGATTCAAGCTGAATAACAAACATCATTGCTGCCTTTGGCACAGCTGCTTATCGCTGAATTAAACCCGTTTCAAAACTGATGAACGTCACACTGTTATTGATCCAACCTGAACAAACATTAAAGGGGGGGTGAAATGCTCATTTTCACTCAATATCCTGTTAATCTTGAGTACCTATAGAGTAGTACTGCATCCTTCATAACTCCAAAAAGTCTTTAGTTTTATTATATTCATAAGAGAAAGATAGTCTGTGCTTTTTTTTCCCGGAAAAACACGAGCGTCTGTAGGCGTGACGTGTGGGCGGAGCTAAAGAATCACGAGCGCCAGTAGGCTTTTGCGTTGAGAGCGTTTGGAAGCTGTGACATTACCGTGAGGACAAAACCAACCAAAACAAACCATTGCTAACAGTCAGATTCAGCGTATATTTATGATCCAGAGGCTGAAATTTAACAAGAGCAGCAGTAACAACAGCGGCTCTATGTGCTATGTACTGAAACTGTATATATATTTGCTTAGCGGTTTTGGAAAATGATTAAGTTCCACTTTGTCGTTTTTTTTTTTTTTTTTTTTTTTTTAAGCTGTACATGTGGAAAGTGCAGTTTGATAACAACATCGCATGTTGTTTACTTGATGTGCTTACGCGCTGATAGCTAAGTTAACAACACAGAGATATTTGAAGCCGTTTTACTCACCGCCTGCGGTTCCAACACACGATCGTGACCCTTTTTCGTTGGGACTGCATTATCCTTAAGAAATAAACGATGAGCAAATCCGTCGTCAAACTGGGCCTTGTTTGTAAAACAAGCATCTTCGAAATGCAGGGAACAAACACAAACAGTTGCACAACTCCGTTGATGCTCTGTAAAAATAAACTCCATCCACTGGTCCCTTAATGCTGTTTCTCTTTAGGTAATCTGTGCAGGGTTGTCTTGCCCTGGCAACCAAAAACACACTTCTTTTGTGACATTTCGCGACGCTCTCGCTCTGATCAGTGAATGTCTGTTGTGCTCTCAGTGCTCTGCTATACGGGAACGCGCGCTCTTCCGGCAGACGCGCCCTTAGGACCCATATAAGGAAATTCCGCTCCATCTAACGTCACACAGAGCCATACTCGAAAAAAACTTTCCGGAACTTGTGACAAACCGGAAGGAGTATTTTTGGAACAGAAATACTCCTTCAAACGTACAACTTAATTTTTGAAACTTTGTCCATGTTTAGCATGGGAATCCAACTCTTTAACAGTGTAAAAAACTCAGTATGCATGAAATAGCATTTCACCCCCCCTTTAAACCAACCTGAGCTAAATAATGAAACTACTGTCTTTTCAGAGCTGCATGACAACAGAATCTGAATTGTCTCAGTAGTTGAGTTCTCATGAGTGATTCTGCCGTTTTTACACAATCTGTATCGTATAAAGCACTATGGAAATAAAAGTGACTTATATAAAAAGATACTGTTACCACCATCCAAAATCGTATTTCCTCTCCTATAGATGACACATGGAGAAAGAACCATGTGCGTCTCAGACACTTCTCTTTAAGCCGTTTGATTGAATGCATTTAACACAGCCATTCAAAGGAGGTTTGAAGGATTGCATGATCGTAATAGGACCAAAGTCAGGGAAACTCTTTCTCAAACAAACACAGCCTGTCTCCGTGGGTTTGCCTGGAATGCTCACAACCACAAAGTCAAATAACTAGCACACACTCAAAGTGTGAATCCCACGAAAACATTTCAATGTCACATTTAAACTCAAAATCAAAAAATAAATTGGAAGAAATGGTATTCTCCATGAGGAAAATGAAATCTGTTTTTAGGACATTAAAAATGTTATTATTTAAATGAAATTTAAGCAAGTTCTCATGGCCTTAATTACTGTTACCTGTATATTCATTTAGCTTAAATAAAACACAGTAAAATAATTACATAATGCATAACTACTTAATTTAAAAATAGCCTATATTGGTGATTTGCAACTCGTCGGTTGTGAAAAAATTTAATAAAAAAACACAATGCAAAATGCAAATTATAAAATGCAATAAAGGTGCTTAATTTGGATAGCACACACTTATTATTATTTTTTTTTTAATGTTTTTGAAAGGCGTATTCTATGCTCACTAAGGCTGCATTTATTTGATCAAAAATACAGTAAAAACAGAGATATTCTGAAATTGTATTACAGTTTAAAATAAACATTTTCTATTTTCATACATTGCAAAATGAAATTTATTCCTGTGATGCAAAGCTGAATTTTCTGCATCATTACTCCAGTCTTCAGTGTCACGTGATCAGATCTGCTGCTTAATATATATATATATATATATATATATATATATAGATATAGATATAGATATAGATAGATAGAGATAGATAGATAGATAGATAGATAGATAGATAGATAGATAGATAGATAGATAGATAGATAGATAGATAGATAGATAGATAAAAAATTCAAAAGAAGAGCATTTATTAAAAATATAAATCTTTTACAACATAAGTGTTTTTGCTCTCACTATCTTTGCTAAATATAAGTATAAATTTCTTCAAAAAAAAAATGTTTTTTAAGGGTTAGACCCCAGAGATATTTTAAATGTTATAGATAAACTGATAATAAATATAATAACTCCACTCACCAGTCCACCACAAGCATCCAATGAGGCAAAAGAGTCTGTGTGATTGAGAACGGCTCCAGCATAGAAACACCGTCGGACCCTTAAAGCGGGCTTGTGCTGAACACTGCCCTCCTCGCTCCTCTCCTCCGTCACAAACCCCTCAGCCAGGAAAGAGTCGACTCTCTGGAGCTGTAAGTACAGTTCCTTTCCAAAAGCAGGCAGCCGTAGAAACAGGTGGTCCTCGTGCTGATGGTTCGAGCGTGGTCTGCGACCCCTGCTCCACCTGTAGGATCCCTGGAGCAGGTGCACCTCGTCCAGCCGCAGCTCCTGCGGTACGACCACATCTGTCTCGTACATGGCAGATTGTGCTAGGAGACATGAACAAGGTTTAATTAGAATAGCAGTGCAATGTGTAGTCAAGTCATGGATCCCAAAAATAACTGTTTCCATGACCTTTCCATCCATTCGAAATTACTGCATAAGGAATTGCAATGAAATCTTCAGCGCTGAGCATAACCAGAAGCATTTTTTAGGATTTAGGATTTTACAGACCTACAACTCATTTTTTTCTCTTTTAATTCCCTGATATTTCCAAGTTCTGTGGGAAAAAATGCACAACTCCTAGTTTTATAAGTCCGAGTTGAGTTTACAAGTCTGCCTGTAGTTAGTTAGAGAAGGATACACGTAAGGGGAAGTAAATTTGTTAAAAAAAAATAGAGGTTACAGAAGAGTTCATAAAATTAAAGTGGACTGAGTAAGTAACGGATTCAACAGAAACATAAGTAGAACACTCAAAAGCTAGTAGGCTGCATACCTAGACAACATTTTTATGTATCGTACAGTTGCATGAGCTCACAAGCTCCTCTCAGCACTGTGACGTAACATATGCTCTTTGCCAACAGACTTTTTCATGCCCGTAATGCCTAAAAATGCTGTCTAGGAAAGCAGTTCACCAGAGTACAGAGGATACACTGGCTGCCTACTAAGACAGTGTGCTGGGATACAGTTGCATGAGCTCACATGCACTCAAGGGCAATAGATAATGTCTAAGATTATCTCTAAATCATATAAAAAAATTCATTAAAAAAAAAAAAAAGTTAGGCAGCTTACTGTGTAGAGAATGCAATTTCTGTACCCTAGTAAGCTTACTATCTAGACAGCATTTCTGATCATCATGCAGTTGCATGAGCTTACATTCTCTCCCAGCCGAGACAATGTCTAAAATGCTTTTTAAAAACCCATAATAAACTCTCTAGTTGGGCAGCAAACAAAGTGACTATTGTCCCCTAGTAAGCTGACTATCTAGACATCATTTAGTTATCATATAGTTGCATAAGCTTGAACACATTCTCAGCAAAAACAACATCTAAAATGTGCCTAAAATTCCCCCCAAACTTTCTAGTTAGGCTGTTTCATACAAAGAATGTGATTTTTTTTTTTACCCTAGTGAGCTGACTATCTAGACAGCATTTTGGGCATCATACAGTTGCATGAGCTCATATGCAATCTCAGCCAAGTGAACGCCTAAAATGTCTAAATGACTTCTGCACTTTTGTAAGATGACTATGTAGAAGACAGCATTTTTCGGCATAATGCAGTTGCAGGAGCTTGCATGGATTTTCAGTCAGGAATATGTCTAAAATACATATAATGCTCTAAAACTGTCTATTTAGGAAGCTCACTACACAGAGAATGTGCATAATGTACTCTTGTAAGATGACTATCTAGTAGGCAGCAGTTTTGGGCACAATACAGTTGCATGAGCTTGCATGGATTCTCAGCCAAGAAAAAGTCTATTATGCCTACAATGCCACCAAAAAGTCTAATTTGGCAGTTCACTACATAGATAATGTGACTTCTGTACTCTAGTAAGCTGACTACCTATCAGAGAATGTGACCCATACTCTAATGAGCTTACTATCTAGGCAGCATTTAGACATCAAGCAGTTGGATTGAGCTCACATGCCCTTAACCAAAAGGCTGTCTAAAATGTCCACAAAAACTGTCATTAAACACCACAAAGAACGTGACTTCTGTAGTAAGGTGACTATCCAGACAGCATTTCTGAGCATCAAACAACTGCATGAGCTTACATACACTCTCAATCAAGAGAATGTCTAAAAAGGCCCAAATGTTGTCTAGTTAGACAGCCACTTTACACAAAGAAAGTGATTTCCATACTAATGAGTTTACTATCTAGGCAGCATTTATGCAGTTGCATTGAGCTTGCATGCCCTTAGAAAAACTATAATAAAACTCAGCAGAGAATGGGACTTCTGTACCCTAGTAAGCTGACTATCTAGACAGCATTTTTGAGCATCAGTCAATTGCATGAGCTTGCATGCATTCTCAAGAATGTCTAAAATGCACAAAATGGCCTAAAATTGTTAGGAGTTAGTCAGAATTGCTAGTCATGTTAGGAGCCACACTACACAGAGAATGTGCCTCCTATACACTTGTAAGATGAAGACTATCTAGTAGACAGCAGTTTGGCCATCATGCAGTTGCATGAGCTCACATGCCCACTGTGATGTAACATGCACTCTGCCAAAAGAGCGCACGTGACGTCACAGCATTTCTTCCCGCCGTCTAGGTAGACAGCATACTAGGTTTTGAGAAGCAGCCAACATCTTGAACCGTAACTTGCGTGATAAGCCTATATTGCTTGCTTTTAAATAAACAATTTTTATCTTAATTAAAACAGCATGGCTGAAACTTTTCTGTAAACAGCAGGAAAAATATACAGCTTCAAATAATATTACCAAGTCACCGTTAGCCTACTAACGTTACAGGTTAAATGTTCCAGATCATAAATTAACATGGTAAGCGCAGTTTCCGCCGTTTCTCGTGACCAATGCAGAACATTTAAATAAGTTCATACGGGGACAGTGTAGCTTTCTGATTATTTCTGTATATTTATCTATGTCCCCTCAGCACCTATAACTGTAGAAATATTAGTAGCCTATATTTACCTGAAACTGGTTACCATGGTGAATTTATGTCAGGAGTATCGCAGGTGCTGCAGTCTTACCTGATATTGCCTTCTGTCCGATGCGAAAGAGTATAAAAGACAAGACAAGCAGTAGCGTGTCATGGCCGTGCATTATTATGAGTAATATATATCGTAGAGCGACAGTCTGTGTGAAGAAGAAAGACAGGGCGTGCTGGCGGAGCAGCTACAGCGGACTGACACGAAGTTTCAGAAAGTTTAATGACAGCAGACGAGGAACTCAACTTCAGGCAAGAGCTCCGCCTCCTGACAGCGACGTCCCGCCCCATCTGCGTTCGGATTGGTCGATAAGATCCAAGTAAATAGATCCCCGCAGCGTCATTGGCTATTGGTTCTGTCGGTCTCTTAAAGGGGCCGGAACAGTGCACGCGGTCCCAGATCTATTGAGAGAAAGGCAAATCAGTTGTGTATTGACGTTCATTAAACGGCCTGTTGAGTTTAAATAGAAAGTATTAAATGCAAAAACAGTAGGAAAGAACTTGGTAAGCTTTAATATATCCATATGATTTGGCATATTATCTGCCGAAAATACAAATTATTAAACCAGTCTAAGCTGGTTGACCAGCTCACAATTTAAAGGATACATAACATACACAGTTTCACCTAATCTCATGTTGATATTGAGTACATATAAAGTAGTACTGCATCCTTCATATCTCCAAAAAGTCTTTAGTTTTATCATATTTATAAAAGAAAAATACAGCTTTCCGATTCTCTCCGGAAAAAGCCGAGCTCCTGCCGTCACTGAAATGACGAGAACACACAAACGCCCTCGATACACTCGCTGGGTTCTTTTTTTTTTTTTTTCAACTTTGGCCATGTTTAGCATGAAAATCCATCTCTTTGACACTGTGAACAACTCTAAATACACAAAACACCATTGTAGACCCCCTTTAAAGCTGGTCTCCTTTACCATTACCACAATCAGTTGTTATAGACAACAAATTAAGTGTTAACATTATTGACAATGATTAACATTCACTTACTTGTTATTAATAATAATAACAGCTCCAGAAAAGCAACTTATATTTTCGTAAACTGTTGTTCCTTTAAAAAAAAATTCTATAAAATTTTGAAAATGACCTAAATGTTTCCAAGGGGATTATTTGCCATTTTTTATTAAAAGCTTCAATCGGCTTAAACAAAATAATCAAAATCAATTATATAAAGAAATTCAAATCACAAAGACTTGACAGACCCAGTTTTCCAAATCTTTGTGTTAATGACATTCTTTATCATAAGTTAAGACTTATTGTGAATTCTTATATGACAGGATACCATCTCCTTGGCGTATACTTGCAATGCCTGGATGCTGTAATTGTGCCTCATCATTCTTAAAAGCAACAGATGTGATGCACTATTACTAATGTAGAGCATGTGCAAACCTGGAGAACATTATGGCTGAGAATCAATTTAAGTAGGCTACTGGATAATTATAATATATTGAGCTGAAAACGGTCATTTTGGATTTAAGTTGTTTAGTTATCAACACACACACATAAAGCAGTGCTATTGTAAAGTAGGACATTAACAGTTCATATACAGTGATTAAAAGACCAAAACTATGTGAGGTCAGTGCAACTCATGCAATAGCAAACACAAAAGGGCTTTTGCGTTTGTGACAATAAACCTAGTGCAAGTATGCAATAAGAAAAATAAAACAAAAATGCATTGCAAAATGTTTTCTGATACATTTCCGGAGCTAGGTTGTTGCTAATGATTTCAGATTTATATATCAGAGCCGAACAAATTTATGGTCTAAGAAGAATCTACTTTGCATTAATTCTGTAGATTTTCTTTCAGTATTATACATTGAAAGCTCATACATCAGGAGTCTGTACCCTGAGAACAGAGCTCTTGCGAGTGGATAAAGTTCATTAGCGTAGGTCAGCAGAGGCTTTAATCCTATTTCAAGTGTTTTGATTTCTCATTCCTCTTTGCCAAAGCACCACAGAAGAGATATTGCGGCTTCCTGTGGATAGTGGGGCCTCTGGCACAGCCAAGTGCCCTTTAATGAGTGACAGAATTATCTAGGCTGGATATAGTGGTGATATATGATGATATCTGAGCACAAATAAGTCTGCAGATTGTAAGTTGAAAGCAGTTGTACTAGCGACATTAATGCACTTATAATGACATATAATCACCCAGAATTTTACAATTGTGTAAAAGATAGCAATACACTTAAAACCATCTTAAACACACTTGAAACTCCATAGCAATGCCATAACACGCACAATGCACTAGCAACAGCATAGCAATGCACTAAAAACACTCAGAGCCCCAGAACACTTGCGTTATTCAGCCTGAGGGTGGCGCTCTTATGTTAATCGAGAGGCTTTAAGTACACACAACACATGCAAAGAATGCTATCCTTGAAATAGTATTTATTGCCTCTGATTATTACAAGTTGTGGAGAAATCCAAGTGAGAAAAAGAAAGTCATGTCTATTCTCAGAACAAACATGAAACACAACAGAACCATAAACAGTGATGAGGATGAGCTACATGCTAATGTTAATAGTCAGGTTAGCGGTTTGTTCCAATAGCAAAACCTAAGTATGAAACAGAAACAGTATTGGTGAGGCTTAGACTTCAGCAAGCATCACTATGTTTAGGAGGGGAGACTTTGTTCTTGTGGTCATCATCTACAGCACAATAAATTATGAACTGTCTGAAAACAGCAGTCCGGTTCCAAAATAGTCATCCCTGGAAACACCATAATGAAATCAAGCATTAAAAGTATTGTGACAAAAAAAATGCTGCCCATTCAAAAGGTATAATATTGATATGTATTTGTGGTCAACTGCTCCCCCTAGTAGTTAACAAAAGCAGTACACTAAACAAATAACTTGTTCAATATGAGTTCAAAGAGCTGTTTGTTGCTCCATTATGACATCAAGATGCTTAAATGCCATTTAGACACACTAATTGTTCAACCAAATTTTTTTAATACATTTCGGTTGTTGTTTACTCACTGTCATGTTGCCCAAAACATGTGAATGAGATTTAATCGTTAGAACAGAAGTGAAAAGATTTAATCAACTGCCTTTTCAGCTTGAACACCATTATCAACACTCACTTCTATTGAATAGAAAAGAGCAACTTGGATATAATCTTCCGCAAAAACAAATACCAAATATTTAAAATAAAGAATATAAAACATGAAGTATTGTAACATATGCAAATAATATAATCTATTGTAACATAAATAATCAGTTTTGAGTAATAAAATATATATTTAACTGAGGGGCAGTAGAAAATATATGTAAAACATATAGAGGAGGAAAGTTTAGATGAACATTAACTAAAGATCTGATCTGATCTGATCTGCATTATTAAACTGGCATACTGAAGTATTGGCTCAAAAACTTTATTACAATAAAAATAGAATTAAACAAAAAAAAATCCTTCAACATTTCCTTTACACTTTCTGTGCATGAAACATTAAATGCCTAACAAATTCTCAAAACCATGTCTGCTGATCTGTGGGTATTTGCTTTGCCCCGGACAAACAAAAATGACTTGTCATAGAATTGTTTTTTGCAAAGGCCTGACTTTCATTTTCTTCAGTTTATGTAGTCATTTTCTTACACATTTCAACTAATTAAATAGCCTAAAATCACTAGCCAAATCAGTCACTCACAGATATCCTACCGTTATTTATATAACCAGATTAAGTTGATAAAATGTCAATAAGACATATTAAACAATCTTTAACACAATTTAATGAAGACATCATTCTTCAGTTATACTAAGGTAGTTTTAAATGTCCTATAAACTGTGTCTACACTAGACAATCAACACATCTAAACTTCTATTTCAGCTTCTGTCATGATGGAGCTACAGCTAAAAAAGGGTTGAGCTGAATTAATGCCCAATAGAACATCTGAACGATAGAATGACCAATAGAACGATCTAATGACAGACAGAAAGACCGAAACGAAAGAACGACCGAATGATAGAATGACCAATAGAATGTCCGGACGATAGAACAAACAATAGAACGACCGAATGACAGATACGAAGACCAATAGAATTTCTGAACAATAGAATGACCGAATGACAAATACAACGACGATAGAATTTCTGAACGATAGAACGACCGAATGACAAATACAACGACCGATAGAATTTCTGAACGATAGAATGAACAAATGACAGATAGAACGACCAATAGAATTTCTGAACGATAGAACGAACAATAGAACGACTGAATGACAAATATGACAGATGTACGGAAAAAAGTTTAACATAAAAAAACACTTTTGGTTTTGTGGCACACAATTTTGAAGTTAACTAAGTCCCTTTCACACTGCACGATGGTCCCAGAAAATTGTCGGATGATGTGTTTTGAAGATAGATCAATGTTCGCGACAAAAAAATTATGTGCAAACTGTAATGAAGCAGAGATCAGTTGGTTCCTCACTTTCCGTGCTGAAGCTGAGATCATTCGCGAACTTAAGTGAATGTTAACAATAGGGAGGGGCGAAAAGATCCTAAAATATCGATATATCGATAACGATGCGAGTATCGAAAGAATCGATACTCAAATAAAATAAAAAAAAGATACTAAGGTGTTTTTATTCACCAGTGATTTTGTTTATTAAACCAAAAATATTGCCTACAATGTGCCTTAAATTGGACGAATAACCTATGTTAGCAAATAATTGTCTGGAAGGGATTTTCCTGCTCATCTGAACACACGCAAATGTTGCAAGGCACAATCAATCAATTACAGAGAGCGTTCACTCACTTCTGACAGTGCGTTTAAATAGAGCTGCGTTTCCCAAGAGTAGCCTATAATGAGAAAGCATTTATGTCTTTGGAAAAGGCAGCCCAAGATAGGCTATATGTTTGAGTTATTTCACAATAAACCTATTGAAATTGTACCCTAGTTTGTGCAGTACATTTATTTAAATTTGAATGTTAAAAGCTCATATTGCTCATGTTCTGTTCTGTATTGTTAATATACCGTATTTTTCGGACTATAAGTCGCACCTGAGAATAAGTCGCATCAGTCCAAAAATAGGTCATGATGAGGAAAAAAACATATATAAGTAGCACTGGACTATAAGTTGCATTTTTTTAGAACCAAGAACTAAGAGAAAACATTACAGTCTACAGCCGCGAGAGGGTGCTCTATATTTTCAGTGTAGACTACAGGAGCACTGGGCAGCATAGAGCGCCCTCTTGTGTTGCTAATTTCCCTCGGTTCATGTCAAATTAATTTTGATAAATACGTCACAACTGACTATAAGTTGCAGGACCAGCCAAACTATGAAAAAAAGTGCGACTTATAGTCCGGAAAATACGGTAAATCATACACTCTCCGAATAAAAAGGTTGCATTTTAAGCATGCAACAGCCTATTACTGCCAGTCCCTTATGACAATGAACCATGGTAAAGTGAACATAATTTAACTAAAGTATTTTTAGATTTCCTTACTTACCACTACAGTAAACATATTTTAAGTTGCAATTAAGGCGTATTGAATGTTAAAATGCATTTCAAATATAAAGTAAAGGAGGTATTATTACCTATTGTAGTCATAATAATTAGTACATTTCATAATCTAAATGTTCAGTTTAGAAGTATCATATCGTATCTGTATCGATATTGACGATACTGGCAATTAAAAGTAATGGTATCATATCGAAAACAAAATATGTGGTATCGCCCATCCCTGGTTATCATGCTTAGCATTTTTGACTCGTACATTACACGGCACATCCTGATGTCACGTGTCATTACGGGTACCTTTATGGGTTGTGTGTGAATGCACGCAGATTTCAGGAAATCACTGGCAGTGTGAATGAACCAAAATCTAACGATCCGGGAACAATTGCCGGGACACATTACCCGTGTATTATCTGTAAACTCAGTGTGAAAGGGCGTCTACTGACTTACTGCAAGTCCTTCATTTTCATTGACAGCTGGTGATTTGAGCTGAGCAGACTGCTATGAAGCAACTGCTATTGATAGTGCAGATACAGAGGAAGCATAGAATACCTACTAGCTTGAAACCAGCAGTAGAGAGACTCAAAAGTTTATGAAAATGGCCCTTACAAAAAAAAAAAAAAAAAAAAAAACCTTCAGCAGTGTGAACTTCTTCAACAAACAATGTTGGACTCCTCCAATGTAGACACAAAGTTAAAATGAAAGAAAGCAACATCTGCTGTTAAGTGATACGAAAGTAGATGTTCTTCTTCAAAATCACTTGCAGGAACATAACCTTGAGATCTCATCTGATTAGTGTGTTGGACAGCAGAGGCTGATGTAAAACTCAACAGCACGGCGGATGAAGCCTCGATGGACGATGCCAGACAATGAGAGCAGACAGCGTGACGTGATCTCTTCAAAAACAATGAGGAGTCGATTAAAACTTATGAGTAGTTTCTTTTTCTTTGCGCAGTGTTCTTTTATAATTACCCATGTGATCTTGAGCCATAATGAAAAAAAATTTTAGTTGAAAGGGGGAAAAAGGTTTTGAAGCAGCCAAAAGATACACAGCAAGTTGTCTCATGAGAAACAAAGTGGGGGTGGGGGGGCTTTGTTTTTTCAGTGTTGTTAAAAGATGCAAGTTGTTTTGACAAGTTTCTGACATATTCTCTGCGGGACGATCAATCAAATGTATGTTTCTGGCTCCTCGCATCCCTTGAGGGCAATTCAAAGTCCTTCACAGTTTAAGAGAAGAGGTGTCAGTGGTGATTAGCCCCGCCTCCTGCTCCACAGCCATTGGTCACTTTCACATGTCTGTCATTGTCCTCAGTCACACTGGTTTCCCCATCTTCTTCATCGTCTTCTTCATTGTCACTCCTCTCGTCTTTGGTTAACTATTAAAATAGCATTTTGGGGAAGAGAAAGAGAGGAGTTAAAAATAAAATTAGCAAGAGCTGAAACAGGCTCTTTTATTTCCAAAACAAGTGTTTACCAATGCAAAACATGCAAATTATTTTTATCATACACATATCTATGGAAGCCTGTTTTCTGAGAAAAAAGAAAAGCTAATTGTAAATTGGTTTCGCGGGGCGGGGGGGGAGGTCTGAATTGCAAGATATAAAGTCCATAGAATAGAATAAATAAAAAAAAAGATTAAAAAAAGCTAATTGCAAGTTTTTTCTCACAATTGTGGCTTTATGTCACAATTCTGACTTTTCTTCTCAGAATTGCGAGTTTATTTCTTGCAAAAAAATGAGATTACCTTTTTTACTTTTTGTTCCATGGCAGAGATATGCTTCCATGTATCTGAGGCTATTTAATTAGTGGATATTTTCAGTTAATTAAATAGCCTAAAACACTCGTCAAATTAGTCGCTCACAGATGTGAATATTCAACCAGTAATTTTAAGTTCATAAACTGACAAAGAAATATTTAAGTACCGAGCCATTTATAGAAACCAGATGCACAAAAACATCTGACTAATTAGGTCCCTTTGAGCAACAGGCTGCAGGTACATGAGGCAGAGAAGAGACTGAATCCGGCATCCCTCATCTGCTCTGCATTTGTGAGAGATCATGTACGCTGCCAGTGCAATCACTCTCAAATTATGACTCACCTTTTCAATAGCAGGAGTGAAAACAATAGAGCACTAACTACAGGCTGGCAGGGCTTGTTTTAATCAGAACACCAGTGTGACTGGAAATAACAGAACAATGGCAGAGACCCGAATCACTCAGTCACCGTTACAAGCTTGAGTCATCTTTCTGTTTAGAGTATAATTCATGCAGCATGACTTTGTCTATAACTGCCATTATATGCATCATGTAGAGTTTTGTTTTAGTGTGTTTCACATGAATCAAAGCAGTGTTTCCTACAGGATTTTGCTGTTACAACAGGGAGATCTGACCTAAACGATAATAACAGTATTTTTCTAAAAATAATATTCCCACAAAAAAAAAAAAACTTTTATTCAACAAGGATGCATTAAACTGATGAAAAGTGACAGTAAACATTTACAATGTTACACAAGAAAGTGGTTTCTGCAAAAAATTATATTAAGCAAAACTTTTTCAACATTGGTTCTTATGTTTAAATACATGTTTAAATATAAATAAATAATGTTTCTTGAGCTGCAAATCAGCACATCAGAATGATTTCTGAAGGATCATGTGACTCTGAAGACTGGAGGAACGATGCTGAAAATACAGCTTTGATCACAGGAATAAATTACATTTTATAATATATTAAAATAGAAGACTGTTATGTCAAATTTTAATAATATTTTACTATTTTTTACTGTATTTCTGATCAAATTAATACCTTGTTGAGCAGAAGAGACTTCTTCCAAAAACACTGACACCAAACATTTTAGCTGGATATATTGATACTATATATATATTATGGTGTCTATTTTGAAATATCATTCAAATGAGCTTAAAATAAAAAAATAAAAATCATCACATTAAATATATTTGATATTACATATTTTTACAATGAAGCCATGACACCAAAATGCAGAAATGTCTTCCTCAGAGAAGAAAATGTGACTCATAAATTAATTCATGGTTTCAAAAGGCCAACGTGGTCATCTAGCATGAGACGATACGAGTTTCCAAAAAGGCGTAAGTTATTGTCACAACCCATATCTTAAGTAATATTACGCCACGTACACACTGCAAAGGTTTAGAAGAGACACCAACATTTAAATACAGTAAATTCCCTATATTATCATTCAGGAGTCCTTCCCAAAATTGCTCTAAGCAAGAAACACAACAATCGAAAAGATTTTTCAGCTGGGAATTTGGCTGTAGACATCACCGAACTGAAAAACCAGTGAAAACCATATTTAACTGCAGTGTATATTGCCATTACACTGACCTACTTGTTTTTTCTTACTAAGTTTGGGCTGTTGAGTCCAAAAATACTGCCTGCTTTGCTCTAGCATGTTACAGCTTCTCAGAAAATATGATGCATTTCAGAATATTTTTGCTTTAGACAGCCATTTGCACGGTGAAGTAGTATTACGGTAACATCAGGAAATATCAGGCCTTTTATGCAAATCAGCAGAGGTTTTGTTAAAGATGCAGGACTGTGTTATCATTCACCCAGCATTTAAAGACACACAGACCATATGTTTACAAATGTGTTCATGTTTACCAACCCACTCTGGTATAACCAGCATTATGAGATGGTTAACTAAACCAGTAAAAGCCAGTGCTGAAGCAATAATACTCACAATAAGACATTTAAGGGTGACAGTAATTGAAAACTGTGCCATAACTGAAACCCTGGCAGCTCACAAGACTGCATAAACAAATAGACAATGTTTCTTTTAAACCGCTTTAGTCTGGAACTCATAAAATAAAATAGTTTAGAGCATCCCGAACTTTCCAACTCCACATATGCCAGAGTTTTATGACTTGTTAGTCATCCGATGTCAGTTGAGATGATTGATAACTAGCCCGAGGGTGGCTATCAGCGTAAGTATCAGCGTTAATGGTATTTGTTAATAATATATGACCTATGGACTGCGTAGATGTTGCATTTATTTTGAGTCTTTCGAATCTGCTGTGCCTGCAACCATCTTAGAAATGGTTTTAAAATGCATTGAGGATTTTTCACACAATGCTTAACCCTGGGATAATGTCTTTTTTACAGTGGGGAAAACTTATTTTAAAAGGGGTTAGCAATGCTTTTAACCCTGGGTTATGAAGCTGTGCTCCAACGGACTGCAGTGCCAAAGGTATAAATGTATAATGAATTTACAGTTACAGTGAGTCATTTAGAGTAAACAGACAACCAATCATAAACTGATTCACTGCTTGTCTCATTAAATATTCATGAGCTTTGCACAGTCACAGAAACGTTCAGTTTAGAGTCCGTTTCTGAAGGAAAGTGTTAAACAGTTAATCTTTTTTTTTGCCTTCAAGTTTCAGACTTGAGAAGAGCAGACTGATCACAACATTTAAACAAATGCACAAGCTAATTTAAACACAAGTTGCATAAAGTAGCCCATTTGTCCAATCAATGTTAATAAGCATAAATTAGCAAAAAGTAAGTGAAAAATCACAAAATATGACTACCTCAAATTATTTGCTAATCCATTTCTAATGTGCGACAATCCAAACAAGATGATTTAGAAAAAATAAATGCATTCCCAAATATAAATATGGAACAACTTACACTTCCGAAAAGGAACATCTTCACCATACGCAGAATCAGAAATGCCCAGAATGTGTGCAGCATTAACAAGATGACGAGCATGAAGTTAAAAAAGTAATATCCAAAGAATGGTGGGTAATGGTCTGGTGGATAAACCCACGTGCAGTGAATGATCCTGGAATAAAGACATACAAGACAACAGAGACAGTTTTTAATAGCAGTCGGAAGAAACAAATATTGCACGCATGTTATGTTAAATAATATCTTTATCAGAGCTTGGAAATAATAGTCACACATGCAATTCTCACCAGAATGGAAAGATTATGAGTCGCGTGATTATGAAGACAGCAGCAAATACCACGAAGATGCCGTTGCACGTTTTTTCCCATTTGGCGTAGTTGAAGATCTTGGCAGACTGCAGAGAAATAACACAAAAATACCAAACAGGTGCGGTTTGTACAGTGTCAAATGAGGACATTACAGTTAAGTCTTTCATTAAATAAAATAACTAGAGATGCACCAATTGCAATTTATTTGGCCAATTATGATTTCCGATTTTTTGTAAGTGTGATCTGCCGATACTGATTTTTACCGATACCGATTTTTTTTCCCTAAAAGATATAATTGACAGCATATACAAACAAAAAACTACTTTTCCTCAATGCTAAATTTCATTAAATGAAGTAAAAAGTCAGTAATAATATAAGAAATAAAAAACTGCAAACAATAGCACAAATAAAGGCAATAGAATAAAGACGGTTATGAAACTTTGAAAGCTATGACATTTTTTCAGGTTAAGTAAGTTTTTATTCAGGTAAGAAATACTACAGAAATTCATCAAATGTACATTTTTAACAAAGGTAATTTCTGTAGTCTTCATTGTAAAAATTAAATACAAATTAATGCTTACCATTAAAGTTATAAAACGTATTCAGTCAAGTGCTGAAAGGGATTTTTTTTGTCTTTTGTTCTCTGATTAACATGCCAGACAGCAGCAGGAATATTGGACTGCTGTCCCTTTAAGAGTTCATCCATGGACTCAGTATACTGTTACACGTCATGCGTTCTTTCTCAACTATTTAACATTCCAAAACTCACTGGGTTTAACTAGATACTCACCAAGACGGGCATTTTAACATAATTGTATATGTATTCGATTGTTTTAGCGCATTTAGCCACTCATTTTGATATTGTGGCTCACAAGCTGGTTGAGACTTGTGCGCTCCAGTAATATAGATCAGTGGTGGTGTGCGCGTTTTCGGTTTAAGCACGAAACCAGCGGGAATGACTAAAATAATGCGCAATACAAACACTATTGAACGCACGAATTTGCGAACGAGACATGTGAGAGAGAAGTGGTCATCGGAGAGAAGAAAGCAAGAATGTGCGGCTGACGTGACGTTATTGCCTGTGCCGCTGGTAACAAAATGGACCGTCTTGAAAAATCGGAAAGAAGCGAGACTGATTGGCGGTCACCGATTCGGGCCAATAATGAGGAAAATCGGCCGATTCCGATCCCTGGCCGATCGATCAGTGCATCTCTGAAAATAATATGTACTTTAACTAAAATATTAAATTGTGTGGGTGTGTGTATTTATACATATATGAGTTTGTGTCCGCTCATTTCATTTAGTTGAACTTGATGTATTAAAATATCTAAAACTAAACCTGAAAAAAAAATTAATATAAACTATTTAGACACATTTTAAACAAACAAAAATGAAAAAAAGACTAAACATTTTATAAAATAAAAATATAAACTAATTCAATTCAACTATAGTTTCGTACTAATTCTAAAATAACACATATGAAACCAATAAGAACATTAGTTTTTCCCATTAAATGGGTTGACAAATGTTTTCCCTGCAGAAACTGGATTTTATTTTTTTGAGTGATGTATTGGAGGATTTGTCCCTTTTTTAAATAACAAGTCGCCTCATCCTCTTCACTTTTAATTCTAGAGAGTATCTGGTTAGACTTAAGTTGTGTTTTGCCTGAGTGCAAAGCGAGACATTACAGTTTTTGGTTGTGTAAGCCTTGAATGCAATAAATGATTCATAAAAGCATCCAGCCTGCAATGTTTCCTGATCCCAGTCCACCAAACAAATGTTCCGTCACTTTCCAAAACCGGGATAAATGCATACAAATACAATAAAGAATTAACCTCCAAAAGAATATCGGAGGAATCGTGAATGAGCATGACCAGGGTCCCGACCCGGATGTAGTTCCCACACCAAGAGAAAGCCAAGAGCGTCAGTGTGGCCCAGTGATGGATGATCTGCTCTTTAAAGTCCTGAAATAAAAATATATGAGAAACATTCACGGGAAGTTTTCACATTCATTCTCAGTGCGGTTAGATAAGATAAAAACAACAACAAATCAATCTGGCTTTAAATGATAGATTACAGCAGCTTTCATTGTGTAAATAATGATCGGATGTTTATATCACGCCATGTGATGAATGGTTAGATGCAGACAAAAACGTTTTAAATGTTTTTTGAATGATTTCAAGTAGTTCAAATGCATCCACTAGACAGTGTGGGGTCACATGATACTGACCTTTCGTTTGACGTCGAAGGTTATTCTGAGCACTAGTGACAAATAGAAGCTCATCTCCACAATATAATACCAGTATTGAGAATCCAGCATGGACTGCAGGAGCAAAAACACAACAATAAGCTCTCTGAAACATGCACAATAACAAGAGATGACCCCGTTTCCTTTTTTATGATGGGAAAGTTATAACTCAAAGTGGGTTTTACGTAATTCACTGTGCTCTGAAGCAGCGGGAGTTTGAAGAGGAATCTTTTTATTGTTATTTGAAGTGATTATTCTAGGTTACTCAATGTTTTGAGTGCCAATGTGAATGACATAACTGTGTTTTTGATTACAACCTGGAACTCACATAACAAGTGTGAACGGATCCAAAAGAAAGCCATCAGCTGGGCCAAAAAAAGACATATTTCTTCTAAATTTGTTGACGCTTGATTTGAAACTAGCGTGAGTGTTATTATCGGCCGTATTTATTAGCTGTGCTGTAAATTTGAGCACTGCGTGAACCCTTTATCGAGGCCAGGTCAAAGTGAACAATATCTCGCCTGCTCTTATTAGTGCAGGTGATATGAACAATAAAATATCCCTTGGAACAAGTACGAGCAAATTAAAGATCTGAAGACTGGAACACACCTGTCTGGGATAGCCGTTCCACATCTCCCGCAAATTATAAAACCAGGGTTTCTGTAACAAATAGATGAATCAATATTAAACTTTATGGAACGTTAGCTTTTTATTTATGACAGTTTCTAAAGCTGGAAGGTGGCTGTGTTTCAAAACCTAGTACGCTGCCTACTTAGGGGCCATTTACACGACTGGAACAAAAAACTGGAAACTTATGCATTTGGCCTGTTCGTTTACACAACAACAGCATTTTGGGACTGAAAACGGTTTCAAAGTGCAAGTTTTTGAAAATGCCACTGTTATCGTTTCCGTGTAAACACACAATACAGGAATTTTTGAAAACGGTGACGTCATGCGTGTGTGTAGTACGTGTTAGATTTGTAGACATGCGCAGTGCGCATCGATTTTAAAGGCAAGCGTGAACAAACATACACTATAATGGCAGAATATATGATACTGTTGTTGCCGCTCGAGAGTTTGCTAACGCTTCTTCAGCAAAGTGTGGATTTACTTCACCAATATTACAACCAACACTGGAGACACATCATGTACATCATATAATAGTCACTTCCCTACACTTCCCAGACAGCGCCAACTACTGGCCTGGCAAATGTAATACAGCGTTTTTGGCCGCTTTCACGAATACGTGTAAACGCGAATCGTTTTGAAAACATTGTCTATATGTGAAATTTTTTAAAACACAAGGGAAAATAAATTCTGTTTTTGACTACATCGCTGTTGTGTAAAAGTAAAAAGCCTTGTATGTTGTATATGATGCGTCTCTGCTTATTGGTTGTAAAAACTTGCACTTTTTAACCCGTTTTAAAAAATATGCATGTAAGCAAACAGGCAAAACACATAAAAAGTTTCCATTTTTTTTGGCTGAAAACGCAGTGTAAACAGCCCCTTAGGCATTGTTTGTAAGGCATCACAATACCAACACAAAGACTTCAAAAACACAATCCCTTCTGGAAATACCACAATGCAGTGGTTCTCAACCAAGGGGCCTCTGCAGATTTCAAACGGGACCTCAAGATGACTTAAAAGATTTAAAATAAGATACAACAAACTTTAAAATAAGCTAATACAATTAAATAATAAGGTATTTATGAATTAATTTTATATTAAAAAAAATACATTTAAATACCATGGGCATTTCTATGATGAACATACCCTTTTCTAGTAATGCCAAACTCTAAAATATTTTGTCACATAGAAATTAAGTACCCCACCCCCACACCCAAATCATGTCATGTCAAAGTCATGTAAATGAAGAAATGAAAGAGTATGATCCTTAAGTTGTTGAAACTTCTCGGGCAGGTTGAACCAGCTAGATGTAAAAAAGTTGGGTGTTAATCCCGACGCTTGGGCTTTGCAGCTTTACGATAAATATTTATACCAGTTGCACCAACTAAAACAAGACCAGCCGCAACTACGCTGGTGTAGACATTGTCTTGCAGGGACAGCTGAAACGATGTTCACGCTTCAATCGGGTATCAGGTTTATGTTCAATCAATGTCTGTACCTCTGTGGTTGAAAAACAGATCGAGTGATCAAATGAGACATCGTGCATTTCAGTTGTTCTGTTTCTTTTAACACTTTTCTGATGTTCATTTATGTTTATTTTTGCTATGACTAGTAGCAAAGTGGAAAAGATGCAACAGCGAACGTCACATTAAAGAGTGTCAACACCATATTTATAGTGCGTATTTTGTGATAAGACTGACAGAATTTGAAAGATAAAACTTTATTCTGATTGAAAGTAACAGAGCACAAAACTCGCGGTTATTGGATGTCATAAATAATGCACATCATGAAATAATGAATGGACAAGGTAAATTAACGAATATACAATTTTCTAGTTATGCCAAGCTGTAAAATATTTTGTCAAGTAGAAATCCTTATCCTTAAAGTTGGTGTACGTTAAAAAAGTGGGATGCCTGAAGAACATTCAGCTCTTAAAACATTATGACATTTAATTGTTTGAATTTTACATACATATGTATTTAGTTTTACAGAAACCATGATGAGTGTCCTTAAAATAATTTTGGAAACAAGGGGTCTAGGTGGCCTTCGAACAATGTTATGGATAACAAGGATCCTAGAAATCAAAAGAGTTGAGAACCACTGCCATAATAATGCATTGCAGTATTTAAATGTAAATATAAAGTGCTCAATAATAAAAATGTAAATCAATACAAACAGTTCAGTTGAATTAAAAATGAGTTAACACAATATTTGTGTCAATACGTTAGCATCATGATAACACCATATTATATTAAAATCAATTATTAGTTACATCCTCCTGAATGGCGTGCATGCACACTATTTTCATGAATGTAGTGTGTATTTCCCACAGTGCTCATCTGTCATCTGCTCATCTGGCTACAAAAAAATGATTAGATTTCTCAACTCCTAAGGGCACCACAGAGCTGATCACAGATCAGTTTCAATGGCCAAACTCATGTCAATCATCAGTACAGGAAAGTGTATCTTACTTCAGTTGTGCAGAAGGATATGCAGGTGTATGTTAAAGAAGAAGAAGATAAACTCACATCATACAGGGCTATGATTCCTCCAACGAACGCCGCCAGATAAAACACCAATCGCCAGCTACAGAGAGGAAAGCTCATGTGATCAGGGATTACATTCAAATCAAAACAATTAGTCAACATTAGTCTCGACAGCATAAGCAGACAGCATCAAATTAGCAACCACTTGGGTATCAGGCCCTGTCTAGACTTGTGCCTTATGACCGCTGCAGTGCATTGTGGGTACTTAATGTGGAACAGTGTTTTAAAGGGAACACTTTACAATAAGGTTTCTTTGTTAGATAAAGACACTGCTTCACCTGAAAAGATAGCATTTATCTGAATGTGAATCTCAATATTTACAACAGCATTCAAAGATCAAAAGTTGTATCAGTTGGCTTCAGTAACTTTAACAATGTTTATGCATTCAGCAGAAGACATTTTATATTTTATAAATGTAAGCAGAGAATCCGAGACCTGAGAATCGAACCCATTACCTAGTCATGGCTTTCTTTAAACTCAACTGTTTGAGTTACTATGTTAGTTTATTATTATTATAGGATAATATCTGACCACAGAACGCAGTATATTTGACCAATCAGAATTCCAGACAGACGTGTCATAAGTCAAATTAGGTTGCGTGTATGTCATACCTGACCTCTCGGAATTTTTTCAGAACCCCAGGACGGTCCTGGTTTCGTCTTCTTCTGAACCAGCGCTCCACTTTTCTACTTGACCAGCTGCATTTTTTGCACAGGCCATCAATATCTGCCTGAAAAGAGATAGAAGAGAGCAGAAGGGTTAGTCGAGAAGTATTGCAAACCAGCTCATATCAGAAAAGAGGCATGTTGGTTTTAATAAATTTAAATTTGACCAAATGCTACCTAAAACATAAATCAATAAATAAACTCCCCAGTTCTGCCAGATTTTCATACTGGTATTTAGTCATTTATCAGACGCTTTTATCAAGGGACTTACAAATGAGGACGACAGATGCAAAAAATTGTAGTATTAAAATAACTAAAAACAATTCCAAAACTAGAAGCTAAAACTTAAAAATACTACATATACACATTTTCAAAATAAAGAAATTAGATAAAAATGACAAATACATACAACAAAATTTCTCAAACTTAAAATTTCTATGAAAAACTAAAAATAAAGCTAAAAACAATTACAAATATTAAAAAACAAAAAGGTATAAGAGTATAATAATGATTCTAACATAACACTAAGCCAGACACCAAACATAAATAATATAAAATACAAAAAAAAAGCAGTCTTTTCAAGTGTTTCAAATTTTATAAGGGTGTGCAATTAAATAAATATTCACTTTAACAGAAATTTTAAATATCTACAAAATGTAAAACATATAATATAGATGTTAATTGTTATAACACACATAAAATCAGAGGCTTACATGAAAGCATTAAATCAATTCATGAAGGAGCTAAAAGACTTCTTTATCTGATGAACCTCAAGTACTTTGATCTGGGTTGATGGTATTTAATCGAATAATTTACTTATAATATTTACAGTTAGATCTAAACAGATTTACTATGTATATGCGGTAGGTCAAAAAAAGTTAAATTTTGTATAAATCATGTGATCATGATGAAATTGGGTTCAAATCAAGTTTCCAAAGAGGCTTTGCAGGAAATCTTGCCTTAATGTCTACAACAGTGATTCTCCCCAGTGATGAAGTCAAAGGTGACTTTGAATCTGAATGTGGATCTGAATGAGATGTTTCTGAGTGAGAGGAGACGACGTTACCTGTCTGGGGTGTTTTGACTTTGTACTGAAATAATGTTCAAGAACAGGGTTGTGCTCCACTTTGTATCTGGGTTTCTCTGTAATGCCAAGCAAAGCTGCAAGCGGTGTCGCTAACAACCTACAACGACAGACGTTAGTACATTATTTAACATATTAACATTAAAGCATAAATCATCCCTGATGCAAATCCTTCATATGAATCAAGGAGGCAATGCAAAACAGTAAGTCAGCTGTTTTTCAAAATAGTGTAGCCTTTCCAGTAGCAAACTACTGTTAAGTAGCAGACTAGCACAATAAGATTCTAACATGAGAATAAGATTTAGCTAATATCTAACTGATCAAGCTTGGAGACTGAAAACTAGCTTTGTTTCTTTGTCTGTTTTCCAGAAGGCAACCTATATGTTGTAGCTCTAGGAAATATTTAGTTAAGAAAGAGGTAATGGTGTTTAAAACTCCATGTACTTGATGCACATTTAGTTTATTAAGACAAAAACCCAAATTTATTTGTTTTCCAACACAGATCTGCTTAGAATAATATAATCAGAGCAAGTTTTTTAATAGTTTATATATACACCTATGGAAAAAAAACTAAGAGACCTCTTGAAAATTCTCAGTTTCTTTGGATTAACCATTTGTGTTTGAGTAAATTAATAAATAAACAAAAATAAAAAGACCATTTTTATTTGAAATTTGGTAGAAATGTAATGTATGGAAGAATATGTTAACTCATAACTAGTAAATCCAGAGAAACTGAGAATTTTCAAGCAGTCTCCTATTTATTATTTATTTTTTATATAGCTTTATGTATATTTGTGTTTATATACCTATCAATAAAGTGAGCTACTTTTGGCAGTAGCTTATAGTGTAGAAGAAAAAAAAACTGGTCTAAAAACTATTTTCAGTCATAAATTGCTAAACTGCAAATTGCAAAGTTACACATTGAATTAAAAGTGACATTTTAAAGTAGACAAACCAATAGTATTTTCTTGTCAAATGTACTCTAGTAATATTTTATTTACAGTACAACTTAGAAAAAACAACTTTACTTTAATCGAGCTTTGTTCCTTGAAAAGTTCACCAACTCTGATCATATTTGTTGCAAAAAGGATCATTAACAAATTCTCACGCTGGCCTGTGAAATCTGCCCTCGAGTGATTGATCAAATTTCCGTTTCCTGCAACTTAACCACAGAAATTCCTCGAGCGACTCACCTTTCAAACAGGTATCTGACTACAAGGAAGACTATGGCAAAAGGCACGGTGGCGTAGAGGTGGGATGCTCTGGCGTAGACGAACCCTTCTCCGTCTTTAAGATCGGCCCACGTGAGGTTTCCCGGCAGCCACAGCCGGTCCCACCAAAACCACTCACTAATCGTCCCAATCATGATGGCGATCTGCTCCACACATGCACAGACAGACAAGAATTTACATGTCATGCTTTAAATATGCATAATTGTTTAACGCCAACACCCCTTTCAAAACACTGTGACTAAAACAAGAATATGCATTTTAGATTATATCACTAAAATTCTTCAAAGAAGAAAGCTGTTGCCAGTGAGAGATGATGAGTGCTTTTTAACAACAAACCAAAATTGACATCATTTACTCTCTTAAAGGAATAGTGCAAATTTGCTAAACATTTACTCAGCCTAAAGACATGCAAAATGTTGATGAGTTACTTTTGTCAACAGGACAGATTTGGAGAAATGTAGCATGGCATCACTTGCTGACCAATGGATGCTTTGCAGTGAATGGGTGCCGTCAGAATGAGAGTCCTAACAGCTGAGAAAACCTCACAATAAACATCAAAACACCACTCAAGATGTGTGTTTGTGAGAAACAAATTCATCATTAAGAAGTTTAAAACTTAGAAACATTGCTTTTTAGGTAAAATATGAGTCCTCTTTGCATAATCTTGCTTTCTCCAGTGAAAGGTCATCTTGTCTGAATCAGGAGAGAAATATGCACAGATCAAGTACTGATTACAGGCCAAAACAAATATGTTGGTGGATTATGAACAACAGGAGATTGTTTTTTGTTTTTTGTCACTGGAGGAAGCATTATTATGGATTATGGACTCATATTTCAGCCAGAAGTGACAGTTTAAATGTAAAACTCCTTAATGATGGATTTGTTTCTTACAAACATGCAGCTTTTTTCTTCTCAAGTCATAAACTGATGGACTGGAGTGGTGTGGATTACTGTGATGTTTATATCAGCTGTTTGGACTCTCATCCTGACGGCACCCATTCACTGCAAAGCAACCTTTGATGCAATGCTACATTTCTCCAAATCTGTTATGAAGAAGAAACAAACATACTGCAATACAATAAACATTTTACTGTAGCAAATGTCAGCATACACAATTAGTTTCTCACAAATATATCATTGTAGTATACTCTACATGAATGTTTATTTTTCTATCATTATCTAAAGAAAGATGAGAAAAGAAACCAGAGGTTTGTAGTGGACATACAAAACAGCTTAATGTAGCAGAAATGAGTCGAACCAGACAAATCAAAGAGTCTATCAGAGCTGTGTACATTGAAACGAGAGCCGAACTCCTCAGGAAGTCATAAATCAGTTCTAGTGCCACAAGAACCAAGCAAGATAACCAACCAACCAACTTGTTCACACAACAGCTTTCAACATTAACACCAATAGAACAATTATTGACAATTTTAATTCGAAGAAGAGATTGTCAAATGTATTGTTCGTGATTGAAATGCAACGCTGGACATCACATGTAAACCCAGGAGATCAAGTTAAATACTTGCATTGACTTCCCCCCAGCCAGTGAAACCAGACTGAAATTCCTAAGGGGGAAGGGCTTTGAACCTTTGTCTTCACAGAAAAGTCCCTTTGCCAGAGAATGGCAAAGAAACCCTTTTTGTACATTATATATGGACCAGAATGAACTCAAAAAAGACTTATGAATGAATCATTCCATTGCTTAACTCCATATTCATTTACGTGTAACCCACACATTTGACTATCATGTATAATCACTTATTGTGTATGTCTTTTGATAACTATAGGATACATAGTCATGTCTAGTATTGACATAATCGAATTTTCTTGCTTGATGTTCTCCTGACGATCATTTATTTGTAAAATATATCATAATCATGTTATAGGAATCATGTCCAAAATTAGATCCTGCAAGGCAGGAACCACATGCTTGGTAAGATAAACAAATGATTTATGACCCCAGACCCCAGGACCATATCTGATTGGTAAAGGCAACATTTGAGGGGTGGCCCACAAGGAAGTTTAAATACTTTGGAACCCATGAAATTTTGCTTTTAGTTCGAGCATTGCTTGTGCTATCAGTCATGCCTTGCTTTTAGTCTGCTTTTAGTCCCTTGCTGCTGCTATTAGCCATGTCTGTTTCTAGTCTCTAGCTATGCTTCTGCTAGCTTGTAGCTTCTAGCCATGCGGTTTAGTCATCACTGTTTGAGCGCGGTTCCAGCGTGCCTGCCTGCTGCTACTATGCCACGATGAGAAGGAACACAACCTAGTCTCGTCAAACTTTATTTCTTTTCTTTTTCCGTTTGAGAGTTTCGTGTTCTGAGTTAAGTTTTGTAACGTCGACCTCGTCTGCGCGTTTGAACTCCAACCAGCCACACAACTCCAGCTTCAGCCAACGCCCAAGCACGGGCTCCCCAAGACGTCACTTCACTACTGAACTTCCAGCCAATCAGCGACACCGGGATACCCCTTTCAACTGGAGTCCCTTTCACAGCAAACGAAGGCAACGTATTCCCAGATATTTGTTGTGCTGGTGTATCTAATATAATTTTAGTCACATTGAGGAACTCAATGCGAGCGCTAATTACGTGATTGATGGTTGTTCATGTCTATGCAATTTAACGTATTGCTGTAAACTTGGGATTCCATATTACCATTCTCTTAAACTTATCTTTTCCTAACTTTCGACCTTCCTGCAACTTGTGTGAATGTGTGTGTGCGTGCGTTTATGTGTTAGATTAGTTTATATGTCTTAGATTTATCTAATAAAGCCTTATTCATATTGAAAAGAGAAGTATCTTGTGTTTTGTGCTTACAAGTTAATGTCTTAAACTGCCGATCTTGTTACTGTGCTAATTGATAGTGTTTCACTATAGTTTGGATATTAGTATCCAGCGCAGATTTGATGTTAAACGGCTCGTTCACTGAACCGCAGGCGCGTCTCCGTGAACAGCCGTGAAACAGTGATTCTGTTCAAATTCCCTTTAAAATCTTAAATGATTCCCTTTGAGCTAAATTGACCTGTTTCCCTTACATTCACTAACAAATTAAAGAGTGCATTAGTAGTATAATAGTGAAATAATAGTGCAAAAGTATAAACATTTATACACTAAATACATATCTTGCAAGTACTTTAAAATCAAGAACTAAATGAGTCAGAGTTACTTAGCCTTTAAAGACACTTTAATTCAGTGCTGTCATTTTATAAACCAAAACAGACCCTTATTATTGTCATTAATGTTTTATAGTACCCTCCTGCATCCATTTAAACCTATACAACCAAAGTGCAGTGAACGCAGAAGCTTGATTTAAATTATCAAATGATGTGTCTTTGTTAAATTGTTTAAGATTCTGTAGCTCTTGTCCTGTATTTGGAGCCTTAAAAAATGAGTGTTGATGACAAAACAGCTCTGCTGCTACTAAAAACAGTGTTTGATAGGGGCGATGCCGACCTGAGGCTAAACACAAGCACATGCACCTGCACACACCTGATCTGGGAATACAAGTAGAGCTGGTGTGAACCTACATGTTATTGTGCTGATTTAGAGTTCAGATCAGTGTGTAACGGCACTTCACACCCTAATTAAACACCATCCAAATATTAGCCGTGATAAACTGTACGAGGAAGGGAAATATGACTGAGGTTATCACAAGTGAAAGTATTTCACAGAGACTGAACAATAACGTGATCCTGGGCTATCTTAGATCAGGTTTAATTCTGCCCACACACAGTAATTAATCCTGGATACCAGGTCCTGAGATATTAAACTAAGGTTAAAAAAGTAAAGGTTAATAACTCAACAGTAAATATATCAAGCAGGTTATCCAGCTGTGATCTCATTGGCCCCACGCCTCAATTAATTTGGCGGTAAAAAATCAAAGCAACATCATTGGCAGAAATATTTTAGAAGTAAACTGTGAAAGTTTAGTTTATCCGTATTGGACTTAATACAAATATAGTGAAATACATCAGGAAAGGCAGCTCTTTCGATATTATCAGACACCAGATTTGGCATTTAAAATGCAAATCAGCACATCAGTATGATTTCTGAAGGATCATGTGACTCTGAAGACTGGAGTAATGATGCTGAAAATATCAGCTTTGATCACAGGAATAAAAATTGCATTTTAAAATATATTCAAATACAAAATAGCTGTTTTAAATAGTAATAATATTTCACAATATTACGGTTTTTACTGTATTTTTGGTGCAATAAATGCAGCCTTGGTGAGCGTAAGAGACTTTTTCTTTATATTTTAACTTTGATCAGACAATACTAGCAGCACACAATGACAGTCTCTCTCTGTGACTATACTATGACCAATGATAACGGCCAGAATACCATGTCAACTGATCATAACAAAGAGCTCAGAGTCTGTTTGAACAAGACGCTGAGTAAACACAGCCGCCTCCACGTGTACAGATCACTGAATTACCACCCGTCCCCCATTACCCCCACACTATCTTCTTTCTTAACCATTTCTGATAACAAGAACAATAGCTCAAATTTAACTTGAGCGCATAGAAATGTTCAAACTTTAGCACTACAACACTAGTCACCAAGAGACACGTTTCTGTAATTACTTCAATGGACCATAATGGTGTTTTGCAATGAAGTTTAACTGTCAAAGATTTACTTTCTCTACTTTGACCAGCCTTCTAGATCATACAGTCGCCAACAAAAGCATCTCGATTAAAGCTGGTCAAGAATTTTCCAATTAACTTAAGAACAGCAAGAAGAAAGTCTTTAATCAGACTAAAGTAAAGAGGTATTAATCTACACATGATACGAAACAAACCCTGAAGCTTCTCAAAATGCTCGAAAACATCCGAAAACCTGGAAATAACGGTAGATTTCAGTCTTAAAAGCTCACATGGGCAGGTTTCCACATGCACTACTTTTCACTTTCCATGCATCTTTGATAAAACTCCACTTACTTTCTCCATTCGTCTTGTTTAAAGCTCAAGACAATTGCTGAAGAATGAGTATCAGGTCACACTGTGAACCTAAAAATGTAATGAGGTTAGAAAAATGTCCAAAAAAATAGACTGTCCAGTCTTAAAAACTCAAAAAACAAGTTCCCCCAAGCTCTACTTTCCATTAGAGTCACTTTCCAAACATCTTCAGTAAAAGTCCTTCATGTTTTCTCCATTTAAAACTCAAATTGCATTGGCTAAGTCCCAACCGCTGGCATTCCACTTCACCCAAGGTCAAGAAAAGCTGCACGCTTACCTTTGCTTCCTGTCAGCGGTTGAACGCAGCGTAATGTCAGTGTCTTGCTGCTGACGGTGGGAAAGTGTGTCACATGGAGAGACTGGAGGCCCACGGGGAATGCTCTTTGTTTGAGATACTTTGCGTCACACCCTGCTTTATTGCAATTGACTTGTTTCCTCCTCTGAACAGGCATTCGGTGGGTTCGCTCATGCACGCACAAAAACTGCGCCCTAAGGACTCACCTCATTTGCATTGTGCAACTGATAGAGCAGCAATGTGAGGGCGAGATCAGCGGTTCACTCAGCCTGATAAGACAAAGGACAGGCAGTGACTCAGTACCACAGGGTGTGTTTGGGGCAGAACACGCCGTCTGCACTCGCACAAATGAATTACCTGTAATACAGGAGACACCATTAGTTATTTATAGCAGTTGATCTCAAACGAGTGTTACTTCAGGACACAGATTTTACATTAGACCACAAGTGGTGAAGAAATGCAGCGCAAGAATAGGTGCACAAAAAGTCAATAAAGCATGCATTTTATCATGAAATGCATTGTTCCAACAGTCTTATTTTTTTAAAGGCGATTCTGGTTTTTAAAGATCACTTGAATTGAATTTTTTAGCACATTGTGATTAACACAAATTATGTTTATTCATGCTGCAAGCGAACACGTTTCATTGAATTCTCTTTTCCCTTCTTTTTAGACTTTAGACTTTTACTAAGCAATTGATACATTTCCACATTCATTAAATGTCTACTTTATTAACTGATCATACGGTTGTTAAATTATTAGTTTTTTGTTCCCTGCTTGTTATTTTCATGTTTTTGAAAGGAAATGCTCACCACGACTGCATTCATTTTCTCAAAAATACAGTAAAAACACTAATATTGTGAAATATTATTACAATTTAAAATATGTTTTTTTATTGTAATATATTTTAAGGTGCAATTTATTTCTGTGATGCAAAGCTGTATTTTCAGCATCATTCCTCCAGTCTACAGCATCACATATGAACCTTTAGAAATCATAGATTATTATCACTGCTGATAATAATCATGACATTAATATGAGCAACAGCTGTGTGATCTACTGTACTGTACTGATGATGCCTTTGCTTCTCATAAGCTTTCGGTGACAGGAACAGTTGTTGATACGGAATATTTGAATATAAACTGGTGGAAATGAACTTGCTCTCATTAGCTGGTGATGTCATTTAAATTCTTAACGAGGATGATGTTGAGCCTAAACTCACTACTTCAAACCTGCAGTTGATAGATTATAAACATGCACTACATACACACCGATCACACTTAAAGTCTTTACCTTAAAATTATTTTATTTTTTTAAAGTCAAGCGTCAAATATAAATAAATGATAATAAAGAAATTATTATAAATATATAAAGAGATTATTTAAAATGTTGTGGAATGTTGCAATAAATAAAAAATAGAAATAAAATTTAAACAAAAATTAATTTAAGGAATAAGGATTTTTTTATTTCTTTTTTATTAAATGTATATTTCAGGAGGTTTTTCATTTTAAAGCATATTTCATGTTTTTTTTCCATTCTACATAAAAAAATAAATAAATACATTTAATGCTTTATTCATTTATACTTTTTTTTTACATTCCATGTAATTTTCATAAATTCATTGTATATTTAATTACACCTATAAAAAATATATGAGTTTATTCTCTGCATTAATTGAGCAGGTCATTACAGATGGACATTTCTGGTCAGTTTTAATCTGTCCTTGTTCGTTAGCTAACTAACGGTTTCTCTCTGGTGCTCGATGCTGTTTAACAGTTGTAGAAGTGAGGTAGGGTTGTAGGTGAAGAGACCTTGGTTATGTAGTCTCTGTACAGCGGTCCTCAAGTCCTTAAGACACACAAACACTTTACCTAACAGACAATCAGATGCATGTTCAGTCTGAACTTGTTCCTGCTCCGTTCCAGATCGAGTCCTACTACAGTCTGCCTCAGTGTTCCCAGGGCTCCTGTCAAGCAGAGAAGCTTCAGGTCGAGGACGCAGTACTCCAGGAAACACATCTCGGAGGAGATGAGGGAGTCAAGCAGCACGCTTTTTTCATAATATACATGTTTCTTTTGCTGTAAATCAGTATGTTAGAATGATTTCTGAAGGATCATATGACTCTGAAAATGATGCTAAAAATACAGCTTTGCATCACAGAAATAAATTACATCTTAAAATATATTATTATAGGAAAATAATGTTTCACAAGTTAACTATATTTTTATTTATTTTAGAAACTTAAAATAAATAATAATAAAATCTTACCTACCCCAAACTTTCAAATGGTAGTGTATATGTATATTAATAGCCCTGGTCTATTATTTGGCAATATTTGAGTATATTAAGTTAGTATTGTTAAAATATAAATGTATAATGTCATCAACATTCCACGTGTCTCTGGATAACAGCCTCAGAAATAACCCAATATCAGCTGGAAGAAATCCAGATTTTGATACAGCTCCATAAAACAGGATGTATAAGACCCATTCCAAACCTTTTCTGATATAAATACAAGCCGATCAAAGTCTTGGCTGATTCCATCATGCAAATACCACAGACACCCAGGAGCATCTGACATCAGCTCTGTTGAATACCCACAGACCTCAAAGTCAACAGGAAGGACATGTATTATGAAAGCATGTGCCGCCCCCTGCTGTTGCACATGATCTAATGAAGCGTTTCATTCTATATGAGCCACTGTGAAGCACTAGAGAGATTCAAACATGTCAGTTGTACACTGAATCTGAGGCTGAAGGCTGAATCTGACACTGCATTGTTTCCTAATATACAGCAGTATGTGAGTGTCTGGATGTCCTACTGATTTTAGCAAGATCTGGGAGTGTGTACCTGATGGACACTTTACTGTTCTGAGTGTCACATGACAACATGTTAAATGGTGTACATCTGGGTTACATTCACACTATGCAGAACAAACTTACTAGTTAAGGGTTGTTAATTAACCACCTGTTCAAAGAGCAGAGCGCATGTGAATTTGGACAAAGCCAAAAATCATTACAGTCGATTGACTGACAAATACTTTGTAAATCAGTGCATCTTTATCACATAAACGGTTATATGGAGCATATATAACGGCACCAGTGTTTAAGTATTATTTAAGTGCTTTTATAGTGTATATATTAATATTTTAAAGTAGTTTTTATTTCTTTGCATACATTTTTGTAATCATCTGTGCTTTTTTCAGTATTATTACTTTTTTATATTTCTTTCTAGCTTTTATTTAGTTTTATTTTACTTAAAAATTTTAGTATTTAGTATTTTTTGTATTTCATTTAGTTTGTTGAAGTTATATATTCAACAAACAAGTGTTATATATTCTTATGTTATATATATCCATACAAATATATATATATATATATATATATATATATATATATATATATATATATATATATATATATATAGAGAGAGAGAGAGAGAGAGAGAGAGAGAGAGAGAGAGAGAGAGAGAGAGGGAGAGAGAGAAAGTGGATACCTAGCAACCATTTATCAACACTGCAGCATTTGCTGAGACTACCTTAGGAACAATATAGCATATAAAACTGTTTCAGACATCAAAATAACTTTTTTCCCCTTTCAGGCTAGACTTTGTCAAAGTATGTTTTGATGAGCTTGATATGAATATGATTCTGTGAAGGCCTAGTATGACGGGTACCTTTGCATGTTGACTTCTAGTGACTTCAGCAGAATCAGGCTGACGGGCTCAGCATCACGTCATCCTTCTGCGTCCCGCCAAGACTCGCATCACAGCTCCCTCCAAAGAAACCGGCTTGAGCCTTCACAGGGACATCCTTCAGCCGGCCTGCGCTGACTTCCAGTAGCTCTCCATCTGCCATAATCCGAGTGTCGTCCAGAAGGATGGAGAACAAGCTAAAGATGGAGGAATCCAATCCAGAAAGAAGCTTCGACAGGAAATCTGTGGAGAAAAACAAGCAGTGAGGGCTAATAGATCACGTCCTCTGAAATGAGAAGGCAAAGTCTGCTTGTTTTAGTCCAGTGTAAAACCCATGTTCTTTTTAGGTCTATATTAACACAATATACTGTGTATTAAACCATGGTATGTATTAATAAATTATTTTTATATTGCATCAAATATAAACTACTTTGTTACTACTTTAATATCTGTCAAAGACAGAAAAAGTACCATAGTTGGAGATTCACCCATACACACAAACACACACAGCTATCGATATAAAGTAGACACTTTGTGTACATTCGCTGACAGCATCTATGAGGATGCATTTCCAATTTTCGCAATATCCTTTCTAGTGTTCCTGCATCAGTCTCTGCAATTCCCCTCTGAAAAGAAAAGAAAAGAAAAGAAAAATCCACTCCACTGCGAGGAACAAACGCCTCCGTGAACCACATGGAGTGCTGTTTGCCGTAACACAACCACAATTGTCGCAAAACTCTATTATTTTGCAGTGGTGTGACGTGTGGTTGACGTATTTGACAGATCAAATCCGATTGGCTGTTGTGGTTTGAAGCCTTGGAGACGTGATGTTCATTGCTACCTGACTGTACTTGCTCTCTGTATGTATATATTATATATATCTTTATTTCACGGTCTCCCGAGTCTTTATAATGTGAATTAATCAGATAATGCAAATTGGTCCTCTAGCCGCGGGTTAAGAGAGTTTGAGTAACTTTAAAAGCAGTGTTGTTAGTGGTCAGTAGCCGCTGGCTAAACGCTAACTGCTAATGCAGAAATCACAGAGTTTGTCCAGTTCTCCTTCACTTTAATGATCGTCTTCAGAATTATCGGTTCAAATGCTTTATTTATAATCAAATGAATGATGCCAGTCTCTAAGAAGAGCCGCTTTAGTGTTTGTTTGAGACTGATTTGAGCTGCTTTAGCACCGCAGCTAACAGAGTCATTGTTCTCAGTGCAGCAGCAGCACACATCATTATACATTTATGATCAGTTTAACGTGACAGATAAGTTTGTGAATAAGACCTCAACATATAGCTTTGACTAAATGATGGTTGTGCATGTAAATATGCTTAATATATACATATGAATGCATCTACTATCTACATTATGGTTTATGTTATATATATATATATATATATATATATATATATATATATATATATATATATATATATATATATATATATATATATCCATGCATGCATGCCTATGGTGATTTTTCTATATTGCTCTGCTTCTCTAGAATGAAGATCTGAAGTGGATGTGAATATGGATGCAAAGCACAAAGACTGTTTCAGATCTACAAGAAATTAATGAAAGGTAATTTTGGCTCATAGATGAGTTCTGTAGGACATGGCCTGTTTTTAAATAATTTCTGTCAGATTGTATTATATTGTGTTGTCTAGGCTTTTTCTAGAATGGTTTTAATGTTTTTGAAGCAGTGCAACTAACATTATCAGTCCTTTATTATCTCACAGGCAATGTGTGCAGTTTTCTCTCATACTGTGTTTTTTTTTTCACAATCAAAGATAATGTCTATCTTATGTATTGGTTTGTCGTATCTACCATGTTTTCCGAACAAAATCTTTTTTTAAATCTACAACAAATACATTTTTTAATATAGCTTATCTGCTAGATTTATTGTTAAATTAGTTTTTGAAATTACTGTTCATTTTAATACTGTGTCCAGTAGCCTAGTTAACAATGCAACTGCAATATAGCATGCAAATTTATTTATTTATTTAAAGATTTAACAATGCAATTGTTGGGTTTAAGATTAATGCTGAATTATGGTGTTCAAATGAACAGTAATTCTGAAAGCTTATATAATATTTTAGTTTTTCTTTTTTCTTTGTTTTTAATGAAACCACGTGTACATAGTAAATGAATTAGTTGTAGATATTAGAAACTAGACTGATTCCACTCAAGTGTGTAAACACTGTGAACTCTGCATTTTCAAAACTTTCATTGCTTTGTTTGTTTGAGAGATCAGACCCACATATTAATGTCTGGCTCAACCAATAAAGTGATGATTTGTCACATGATTTGTTTATGCAATTCCTTTAAATGTGCTATGCATGATTAATGAATTGTGCTTTGATTCAGAATGAAGAGGTTGTCTATCAGCTTCTTTCGTAATGTCAGCCGTGTGTGCTTCTCTGCAGGGACACAGGAGCGTCTGAGCTCGTACTGCGAGATGTGACAGGATGCTGAACCATCACTGCAGAAGGAACCCAGAGTTACAGGAGGAGCTGCAGATCCAGGCGGCGGTGGCAGCCGGCGATGTCTACACCGTCCGCAAGATGCTGGAGCAGGGCTACTCGCCCAAGATCAGAGACGCCAACGGCTGGACGCTGCTGCACTTCTCTGCAGCGAAGGGCAAGGAGCGCTGCGTGCGCGTGTTCCTCGAACATGGAGGTAAAGGGTCTGGGTTTTATGACGGTATCAAGATCTGATTTAAAGCATCAGTTGGTACGAAAATCTAAAACGACCTGCCTAGTTTAAGAGTTATTAAAAACTGGGGTTGGTTTGCTCTACTTGACTCTTAAAAGAATAAGTCATCATTCACTCAGGCTCTTTATTATTGTCCTTACAATGTGAAATAGTTAATAAGCTTCTTTTTTCCACACAATGAAAGCAGATGGTCATTTAAACTGCCACGGTCCAAAAGGGACAAACAAGCATCATAAAAATTAGTGTTTTGGCTTCCTTTTTGTGTGTATCAATCACGATTTAATTGTAAATATGATCATGCGAATTTGATTTCACTTACTTTTCACAAAGATACCCAGTTTATGATAGTGCTATTTTACTCCCTTGCACTCTATTTAGGTTCCCTATCTTGTCATCTTTTATTGCTTGAAACACTAAACTGCTATTGTGCCTTTTAGATAGACACCGCTGCTCTGTTATGTTCATGTCTAGACGTTAGGGGGCGCTATAAAACAGGGCTATGTTTGTCGAAACATCTGTAGATAGAATGATCCACAAACAAGTGTTTAATTTTGCAGCTGCGAGGCCATCTGTACTGATTCAGATGCATAAATGCACAACGACTGTAATCAGAATAATCAGTAACATGATGTAGTGCTTTGATTAATATATAGTAACATTATGTAAATGATGTAAGTGTTTGCACACTGTGCCTCTACACAAGCTAATTATACACACCAAACCTCTTTATATAAGTCATGATTGCACATATCATCGAAAGTTTATAAATATCCTAAAAATAACTTAATAATATAACTTTAAAATCGTGATTTTTTTTTTTTTTCTTTTTTTTTTCTTTTATCCAAAAGTCATTGAATTTACTGTAGTCTATATAAATGTTTCAAGTTATGTTCACACATAATGTAACATATTTCATATAATTTCTCTGTACAAGGGCAAATTCTGTAAATGGGTTTCTGTATACTTCAGTCACAAATTACTTTGAAAGCAATTGATTCGATCTTGGACATTCTTTCTTCAAAAACCGTTGGAACAGAATTATTAAAGTTTAGCTGGCTAATCATTCTTACGAATAATTATAATCCACAGTTTAGTTATATAAAGTATCTTAAGTCAATTTTCCAATTTTCAATTATAAGATAATGCGTTACCGATTATAATAATTTATTAATGTATTTTATTAATATATTTTAATTCATATAAAAATATATATATTATTTTTATTATGCATTCGTAATGCATTTATTATTTGATTAATTTTTATACACCATTTAAAGAGTTTAACATTTGAAGTACGTTCTAAAATGCTCTCACTGCAACAAAAAGAAGAACAAATAAATGCATTTTTATATTTGCTTATGTAATAATTATAGCAAGCCCTTAATAAATATTAGATTGAATTACATGTATATATTTAGCAGACGCTTTTATCCAACCTTGCACTCTCTAATGCAATGCTTTACCACTTCAGGAACACAAATATAAATGCATTTATTTTTTTTTGTCTTGGTTGTCAACTTACCTTTATTTATGTAGGGCTTCATACAATACATCATATTTGAAAGCATCTTCACAGTAATGAAGTAATGAGTTTGATTAGGTTTTCAGTGGAATGAGTTCAGTATTGTCGTGTGTCCGTCTCTCCAGCGGATCCCACCGTGAAGGATTTCATCGGAGGCTTCACCGCTCTGCATTACGCCGCCATGCACGGTCGCGCCCGCATCGCCCGCCTCATGCTGGAGTCCGAGTACCGCAGCGACATCATCAACGCCAAGAGCAACGACGGCTGGACCCCGCTGCACGTGGCGGCTCACTACGGCCGCGACTCCTTCGTGCGTCTCCTCTTAGAGTTCAAAGCCGAGGTGGACCCGCTCAGCGACAAAGGCACGACGCCGCTGCAGCTGGCCATCATCCGCGAGCGCTCCAGCTGGGTGCGCATCCTGCTCGACCACAGCGCCAACAAAGACATCCAGAACGGCTTCTTGCTGCGTTACGCCGTCATTAAGGGCAACCACTCGTACTGCCGCATGTTCCTGCAGCGCGGAGCGGACACTAACCTGGGCCGGCTGGAGGACGGCCAGACGCCGCTGCACCTGTCGGCCCTCAGAGACGATGTGCTGTGCGCTCAGATGCTGTACACGTACGGAGCCGATACTAACACCAGGAACTACGAGGGCCAGACACCTGTGGCTGTTTCTGTCAGCATGTCTGGCATCAGTCGGCCCTGTCTGGACTTTCTGCAGGAGGTCACAAGTAGGTTCACCCTCTCTTTAATGTTCATAAGTGGATGTTTTGATTGGATGGTAATTTGGCACAAATATTAGGGAGGATCTCAGTATTTTATATGATAGTTTTGTCTCTGATCATTTAGCACCACCAACAATTATGTACAAAAACACATGTAACTTTTAAGCCAGTTGAACCTGAAACTTCAAACTCTGATTTTCATGTGACTATATTTGTGCGCTGTTGCAAAAAGGTGGAAGTTTCCAGTAAATTTTGGAAACCTTTCAGGATTATTCCAGGAATATTTTGAGGAAATGTTCCACCCCTTTGTAACCCTAGTTTTGAGTCTTCTTTTCACATTCAGACATAAGTTATATTTAAAAATGTACCATTTTTGGAGTTTTCAAGTAAAATGAATTTTGAAACCGTAAGGTGACGATCTAAAACGTCAGAGATAATTACAAAATACGCTTTCATAACACTATATTAGATATCTAAGCTTAATTTCACATTATAATCAAAGTGACATTTTTGTTCGTTCGCTAACTTTGTTTCTGTCGTCAGTTTTCTTGAGTTTTTAATTACCTTTTGTAGTGAACACCTTTCTGCTAGAATGTTTTGTTTTATTTTTATTAGGGCTGGGATAAACGATTATTTTTTTAAACGATTCATCTAGCGATTATTTTTTCGATGCATTGATTAATCTAACGATTAATTTTTTCAGACCGATTCGATTTCGATTATCTCCCCATTAATTGACTACTAACAATTTATACATGTTGGTTTACATATCTGAATGAAAAAAAAACATGAATTCCTTAACATTGCAATATGTTTATTGCTCTTAAAATTACAAAATAAAAGACGGACTAAGAATGCATTACTTTGCACTTGTATAGAGATAGCATTCAATAAAACCTTGAAGCCTTGAAAACACATAGCTTACTGAAACAAGCTTACTGAACACATAGGGCCTAGCTTACTGAAAAAAAGTTATTTCAGATGAAAATAACAACTTGATGTCTAGCATTCAATAAAGAGGTCACCCAAAATACTTGTTTAGAGCAATTGAAAGAATACAGTACCCAATGTAAACTTGAGGGCTTTAACCTAATACAGAGAGTGCTTTTCCAAAAAAAAAAAAATAAATAAATAAAAAAAAACTGTGGGAGCCAGCAGCCTGTCATGGAGAAGAAAAAAAATCTCGGAATGTTCCACGTGAAACTTTGGCGTTCCGCCCTTTTTCTTTCATGTCTAATGATTTCAAGTATCCCAGAGTGCAGTCTGGACGATGGGGCGGGGCGACACGTTGGGGCGGAGCGACACGTGTCGCCCCGCCCACCTCAGCGGTTATTGGTTTATGATTAAGATGAGCTTATTGGTGTACAGATGAGTGACGATTTTACAGCTTATTGGTATAGAGAATTATGACGCTATTAGCAGGATTGGAATGCGGAAGTAAACACTAAGATGAATAAACTTTTAATATAAATTAAAAAGTGAATATACATGTTGTGTTTTTGCATTTATTGTTGCATTTCCACAACATCCTGTATAAATACAAAGAGTTTTGGATTACGACGAACAGAATAAAAATAAATGGTCTACTCCCTCAATGGCTGTAGTGTAGACGCTACCTCGGCATTACTCGCTGGTTTGAAAATGACACGGCAATATTATGCGAAGTATGGTTATGTAGATAGTCATGGAGTAGGCCTACCTTGATTTATATATTCAAATAATATATACATACATATATGTGTGTGTGTGTGTATATTTATATATATATATATATATATATGTGTGTGTGTGTGTGTGTGTGTGTGTGTGTCGTGTGTGTAACAAATTGTCACCAGTCTCTGAACGTCACCAATAATATTCTGAACATTCCCTTGGCCCCTACGAAAATTTACTATGGTTCTGCTACAGTAACTATAGTAAAACTATGGTGTTTTTATAATTACAGCTCACAGTAATTAATGTGCCAACAAATATTTTTACTACAATAAATCCGTGGTTACTTTTTGCAAGGAAGGAACTATACAGGTTCTAAAGAACTTGCCCAAAAACACTTGTTACTTTCTGTTATTTGTTTTCTGAACTGCACTACTGAAAACCTCATTAATCCTCACAATCCTGTCACAACTAAACTAAGAATCCATTATGAGCAATGCATAGCAAATCATGTTATCATCAAATATGAGAAACCTTAAAGAATGATAGACTGATGTAAATGACTGAAACCTGTTGTCATGCACGTGTTTTCCATAGCTTTTTTATTAAAACATTATACAGTGCAAAGTTTAACTTTAAATTACTTCAATTAATAATCAAAACCAGTTGATCTCAGCCCATTCTCTATTTCCCTTCAATGAACTTAACACACAAATGTGTTTCATGCCGCAAAAAAAAAAAAAAAAAAAAAAAACAGTCCTTGGAACAAAATCCTGTGTAAACAAAAGCCCAGAAGATCACCACGCCGGTCTCTTCCCTGTACCCTGGTGGGTTAAACTTAAAAAAGGGCTCTGCACTGCAAGCGTTCCCTGATGCTGTACATCCGTCTGAACTCGTTCCGGTCAGGAGACAGGAGGACAATTCTTCCAGTTGGCCACAACTTATAGTGTAAAGACAAAATACATGAAAGATAATAATAATAATACAAAAAAAGTTTAACAGCCCTCTACTACAAAATTCAATTGGAGAATGAGCATTAAACAGGGAAATCTTACTGTCTAGCCAGGCAAACTGTGCCGCTTTCCGAAAAACATCGGAGCACATTCTTAACCAACTGCAAACCAGAGAAAGTGTCAAATATGCAGAGTCACCCGCCGACAAAATAACTTCCCTGAGGATTTCCAGGGGAAGCTGTTGAATCAAAAACATACATAGGTTTATTTATATATGTATATAAAAGTTATTAAACATTATATAAACACTGAATACAGACAACCTTGGTTTAAACAAACTCTCATTAAAAACTCTAGATTGTTGTCACAACTGCATACTCATTCTTTTATAATAACACTAATAAAATGTTAATATATACAGTACTGTGCAGAAGTATTAGTGTTAGTATTTTCACATTGAAAAAAAACTGTTTTAAGCCAATTATTTATATCTTTTGCTGTTGTGTGTCAGTAGGATATATTAGTTTACATTTCCACACATTCATTTAGCCATTAATTGTAATAATCCAGTGAGATATTTGTATGCATGATCCACATGAAGATCTTTTACATTGAATATAAATATTTCTATCTTATATGGTGAACAAAATCCACATAAGATCGCAAACAGAAGTTATTTAAAAAACTTGCTGCTGTCTGAAAATGAATTAAGCTGAAATGTTTTTAAATGTCTTTGATGCTGATGTTAACTGATAGTTATATATTAAATAATCCACTCTCTTTCATGTAGCAACATTCAAACAGCTACATACATTTGCGGAGTAAAGCTGTCCAGGAGAACAGAACACCACCACCTCCTGATCATGTCATCCTGAAAAATAATAATAATAATAATATACAAACAAAAATCATGCATGTCTGTTCAAATAACTTGACAAATGTGATGCCATCTCTGTAAAATCGAACCTATGAACTAAAGCCATGTACAGAGTGTACTGTTACAATCCACAAAGAACAATAAAATGAGCAATTTATAACAATTATTAACAATAATTATTCAAATTGAACGTACCATGGATAAATAAATGATCGAACATCGCATTTCATATTATAAGATATTCACACAACCACTTTTACTCACCTCAAGCAATCAACGGAATAGCGTTATTACTCTGCTGCTGTAGTTGCCACCGATCTGTTTGTTTCAACTCAAACTGCCCCTGCTGGCTCGGAGGAAAATGTAAAAGGCGGGGAAAACAAATATGGGCGGGGCGACACGTGTCGCTCCGCCTCGAAGTGTCGCCCCGCCCCATCGTCCAGACTGCACTCTGGGGTTACTCAATGATTTTGGTTAATATGGACGAGGGAGAGAGAGAGAGAGAGAGCAAGACAGCTCTCGTGTAGTTTGAAGACTGTGAGTGCGCGAGCCGCGTGAAACTTTGGTGTTTCGCCCTTTTTCTATCGTGTTTAATTATTCTGATTAATATGCACAAGGGAGAGAGAGAGCAAGAAGCGCTCGTGTTGTTTGAAGACTGTGAGTGCGCGCGCAGCCTGGACTCGCCCTCGTACGCGCCCTCTCGGGCACAGCGATCAATTAAGGATTTGACAGCCGCCAAAAAAAAAGATAAATGCAGAAAAACCCCTGGATTGGTTATATAACGTTGGACAGAATGTTGATCCGACCATTGCGTATATTCAGCGCACATAAGGTAAACGTTTTGAAAACGTTTTTTAGAGAAATAAAAACACGTCGACGAATCGATACGCATATTTTGCGTCGACGTCATCGATGACCTCGACGCGTTGTCCCAGCCCTAATCTTTATCTATTTAATTTAGTTCAAGAAAAAGCTTCGTTCAGCTCAACTAAACTTAACTTTTAGCTTCTAACTTTTAAAGTCAAATTTAAAGCTGTAAAACGTTAGTATTTATCATAATATATTCAGCATAATTTATATATAAAAAAATTCATTCTTATACAAACTTTTTATTTGAAAAAAAAACATTCTATGAAACAACATATTGTGTTTTAATGACAATAATGAATGAACTTGCTTTAGTACCTGTTTATCATATCATATTTTACAGGCATAATTCTATATATTTAGATTTATAACAAATAGAATTAGAATTTAATTTCAAATATTAGTAAAAAGGTATTAGGGTACAGTAATGAATTGGCATGCCGTAATTTAATATATTTGTAACAATTTATTATTTTACAATCTTTTTTACAAAAAAAAAAAGAACAAATTAACTTGATTTAGTGCCTCATAACTTTATATATTTTAGTGACAATATTTTTAAATTTTTAACCACAGTAATGAATTAGCTTGCTGTCGCACATTCTAAAACACTCATAAATCGTTCCAGTTAATATTACAGATACATGTTAGAAAAGAGCTCCAATCGAGTCTAACAGGAAGCTTTTAAACTCCAAGGGTTAACAGCAGGGGATCATCAGAGGAGCTCATATTCCCTCTTTTCTCCAGAAAAAAGTCAAATCTGACGCAGAGCATCTGTAAGCTGAGCAATGGGCGAGTGAACGGCGTTAGAGAACAATAGTCCGTCTGAGGAGTCAGCCGTGTTACCTGAAGCTCTAATGATCAAGTACACTTCACCATCTCAAAGCCACCTGTCGCAGACATTTACTCGCTGTCAGCTCATTCAGAGAGATCTCCTTTCACCTTGATTATTTATTAAAAAAGCTGTGTTTACATCAAGGACTCTGAGAGCATGACTTCATGTCTTGAAGAGAGTGACGGTGCGCTACGTGAGAATACGCGCTGATTTCACTTGTTTCTGTGCTGTCACCTGTAGTTGAGAGCTTTTGCTAAGGCATGGAGACCGACAGAAGACAGGGGCTGCAGATGGCCGTCTCCAGCTCTCTGTAGTGGTTTTCCCAGCTGGATTCATTAGTGTGCCACAGCCTGTGCTATATTGTGTTGGGACTGGAAAACCGGCTCATTAAAACTGATAACTCTGTGCACCGGGTTCCTGCAACTCTCCTACAACTCTATCATTTAAGATAAGAAATGGACAAAACGGGTTTTCGTGTGTGTGTGTGTGTGTTGTCTGTGCTGATGTCTTTTTTTCCAATGCCATTTTTTGTCTCTTTAACCATTTTAATTAAATCTCTGTTTTTTTTGTTGCTGTACATATAAGATGTCTATGCAAATGTAGTTTTATATGCTCCTTTTTTTAAATAACAGGCACTCTTATTATTATACGTTTGCTTATTTAATTTGTTTATATATTTCACTTGTTTTTTTGTTTTTTTTTCAGAAGCAGAATATTTTTTCATGCTCCTTCTAAAAAATGACATCCTCTTTGTGCCAGATTTCTATATTATTGCATACATAGATATGTATTGCACATATGTATTTCCTGTGCTTTTTTTTCTACCCTAATATCTTATAATGTTGGTAAAGTAATTTTTCAAAGCCATTTTTCTCTTTTCTTACCCTTTTCAAACCCAAATCAGAACAGTGTGAAGAATCGTATAATAAAACATAAAAAATACAATACAATAATAAATAAAAGAAACGTGATAATCAGCAACATTAAGCAGATTTTGAAAGAAAAGTCTGTTTTGGCTTCTTAAAACAAGCAAACGCTGGGAAATTTCTCATTTCACCTGTAGTTTTTAATTTGTATCACCTTAATTTAATTCACAAAGCTGATAAAAGAGTGCCTGTCCTTCTTGCTTCATAAATCAGCTTTAAACTATTATTTTGAAATTCCTTAAACATCATGAACTCAAAGCATCTTGAGCTTGACTAGTGTTCGTTTCATGCCATCACTTTCATTTAGGTTGACTTATGTGATGCCAATACTCCTAATGTTGCATTAGACGGTAAATTGCTGTCTGTCTGATGAGTTTGGTGCTTCTGCACACACTCTGGGAGTTCATTTATTCAGTGTATTTAATGTAAGACACATAATAAAGTACCCTTCCAAGTCAGTTCCAGGAGACAAATGTTGGCCATTAGTAGATTTTATTAAAAGTTTATATGATATCTTTTAGACTGCAGGCACAGAAATGCTGGTCACACAGGAATGCATTCAGATTTGTTTAACCTGACACTCGTTGTGTTTCAGGGCAGCCCAGGACTTTGCAGGATCTGTGCAGGATAAAGATCCGGCAGTGCATCGGCCTGCAGAGCCTGAAGTCTCTGGAAGATCTGCCCATTGCCAAGGTCATGAAGGACTACCTAAAACACAAGTTCGACAGCGTTTGACAGAAGCCCAGCCACTGGTTTCTGTAGGATCCCTTAAGACTATGCAAACTGGAAACCTCTGGGAACAAGTGCAGTGTTTTGTGCTGTGGATCGGGGAGCACTGTAATGGCCATGTTGACTCGTTCACCGAAGGAGAAATTCATGACCCATGAGAGACATCTGATTTGTACCAAATATGGTTTTTGTTCTTAAATCCGACAGACAGCCTTTCTAAGTATTTGACTTTTTCTATCGGCTAAATTCTCAGACAAGGCAAAGATAAAACCTTTTAAGCTATCAGGAGAAATTGGCAAGTAATCAGGTCGCCCTCATAAAAATATGCATGTGCTACTGTTATTTTTTTTCGTGGAGAAATCATAATTTCAGCCCATTGGGTCATTAACCCTTTGTTGAGAATCCAATTCGTTTGTATTGAAAAGCGCACCAAAAACCCCACAGGCTCTCGGTTTGTTTGTTTTTTAAATCTCATTTAATTTAATATTTGTATTTAAAAGCTGTCGATATCAGAGGTGCTTGGCTTTAGTTTCCATTTAAAGGTGAAGAATAAGTCTAGTTGCGAGAGGTGCATTACATGCATCCATCATTAACAAACTTTCTGTAAATATTTGTGTCATATGTACAGCAGATATTTTTAGACTATTTAAGCGTGTGTTTTGGGGGGGTTTGTGACCTGTCGACGGGCTTCGATGTGGGAACGTCCGGACTTCTGGGATAAAATGGAAAATAAGTGATGCTTAACCGAGGCCATCATTGTCTTGTTATTATGCACATGAGAAATCTCTTAAGGGTTTTTATTTTTTCCATAATATATAATGATTTGAAATGCACTTAATTTGTTTTCTACTAAATATAAGCATTAGTCAAAGTTCTGTGTAGCATTAAGTTTATTCAGTTCATTTGGCACCACTTTATTTTCGATCTGTCCCCATAAAATCAGAGTCAAGTCAAGTTCCTCTTGACTATTTTCTCCAATCCGGTTCGAACCCTAGCTGCCTTTACTTCCGTCCGTGACGCAGGACAGCTACAGCATCTCACCACATCACGAACACCGTTCAAGTGCATTAAAGCGGCCAGCCACAACATTTCAATGATTTCTGTTTCTAGTTGAGTTTAGGGTGTTTGTTGGGACTGAACGCATCTCTGGACGGCCACAATGTATTCAGAAGCAGGACGGATTTGAGAGCCAGGGAATGTTTTTGGGATCTGTCTTCACTAATCGGAAGTCTTCCACAGCTTCAACTACTGAATGTATATAATCTGCTGTTTCACATGTACATGTGTGTGAATAAATGGATCTTATTGCTGTATTTGAAGCAGGAAGTGTGCCGTGTCCATCGATTTGCAACCATTTTTCTAGAGTTTGATGACTTTCGAATAAAATGTCTGCGATTTTAAAATATGCCGATTTCACTGAATTCGTTGTTTATTTGGTAATCGTATGCGGTCATTGAAATCATTACTTTTCACTCCAGTATAATCAGTCCTAAAAAACTGTTAATAATCACTGGCTGCTTTAAGATCATTTTACAAGAATCTTGCAGGTAGGACTCAAAATCAAATGAATATTCGCCCTATTTATCCATTTTAAATGTTTGTGATTGTTAACAGAATTTAGTGACTTGTTTGTTTTTCAGCCGACGTCACGAATCCTTGCTCTATCGGCGTCTTCATCTTTTTTTATACCTGCCTCTGTTTGGAATGTAATGTCACTTTTAATGAACCCCAAAAAAAAAAAATTTGTATAAAACGTTTGTATATCCTGTTTTACTCAAACATGCATCGGATCACAGGAGTAAATGAGATGCAAATGGCATTTCACTTCATCTTCTAGCTTTCTGTGGAATAGTGTAAATAACCAGAGTCATTATGTATATGCATTATATTATTAATGTTTTCTTTGTTAGTGCAAAAACAAACGCCACCCGCATTATCAGTTCACCCATATTAAAAAGTAGCTATAAGAAATGTAAGGAAACTTCTCATTTCCGCTTTACACATTTTCTTTTATTTGTTTTATTTATTTATGCTTTTGCATTCTGACAAACAAGTCGAAATCAAGTTATTTCTTTATTTTTACATTTATTCATGATGCATGAATTCATTCATTCATCATTTAGCATTTGCTATTGATAAATCAGTCACTGTTTTGATAAGATAATATAGCATGTTTTTTGTTTGGGTTATGAAATTAATAAAACTGTGTTTTCCAAGTCTGGAAATGAATGCAAAGTCCTGTGCATTTCTATAGTGAAGTTAAATGTTTCTAGCGATGCTTAAAACCCTTCTCCAGGAATCACAGAGGAAACTGCACTGATGGTAAGGTGTGGGAAGCCTGTTTGATGCTTGGATTCGTGTTTTCCCAGGATCTCAGGCCTCCCAAACCAAAGCTCTGGCGACACTTGAGAGTAAAGCTCATCCTGTGCCGCGTCATCATGCACCTAAAATAAAAACGCAGCTTTTTCCAGAGATCCCAGTGTATTGTTTACTCGTGAACGCCTGATGTTTTGTTTGGAAGTGATCTCTCTTACCCTCTCGTTTTTCCAGGAATGCCGTTCTGAAATCAAAAGGTTTCTGCTTTCCTGCTTCTCTTGAGCCGAGCCCGTGCCAGAGCTCAGCAGTGACCTAAGAACGCAGTCATATATTTGTGCATCCCTACCACAAAAACACAGGCCGCTCTCATTTATCGAATCACAGGTAACATTACAGGATAAAACAATGGCATCTCTCTGTAGGCCGTGTTTCCTTGCAGACATGCAGAACAATGCAGCTATTGTTGGTGGTCCTGCCGGATGGATGGTGTCCTCGGCCGGGCCGCAGGTTTAGGGAAACTCCTTCTATCTGTGCGGAAGAGGACACGTCCATTTGAATGTGTGGGCCTTCTGGAACTGAGTGGCGGTAGCAAACAGGAGGCCACACAAGGAAATATGCAAAGCACGCTCAACAGTGCTTTATGTGTCTTGGATGTGTAGGAAGAGGCGATTACTGTAAAGGTCATTAGGCTTTTTTCTAAAGTGTCAGTCTATAGCATGCTGATGTTGACTTTGATTGATTGATTTAACAAATACAGTTGTTTTTGACTAAGGTAAGCATCACTATTATATTGCTCATATTTAGGGTTAGTGATCCGAGCACCAATAAACATGAAACTTTATGCGTTTAACTTGAAAAAGTGAATAAAAATGCTGTACAATCCGCGCGTCAAACTGTTTGCATTATTAAAATCCCATGTTCTGTTTCCTTCCTGTATCCGTCTTTTGAATATTTGCAAGCAGGCTGGGTGATGTATTTGATTTTCTTTTTGTTTTTGTGTTGAAAAATCACAGATTCAGTATTCGGTAAATTCATCATAATCAATGAGCTGTTTGTCTCTATACGTTTCATGCAAAGTGAAACCAGCCTACTTGGAAACAGTAAATGGTTTTACAAAAGCCAGACAGAAGAGTCAGTTATATAAAAAATAAATCAATTCCCAATGCAATTGCGTTAACAATATTTGCATAAGTGATTTTAACTTTACTTATATAAAAAGTGATTGATAAAAATACTTGTATGTAAATATTGTAATTCCTTATAGTAATGTAATTATACACAAGCATGTACACACTTCTATAGATGTGTATATTTTTTTATTTTATTAATATTTCTCCCATTCTTGTAGCTATTACACGCATCTAAATTTTATAATTTTAGAGTTTACAATAATTCTGAAATTCAACCCAAAGATTTTTTTTTACTATTTATTTTCATTTAATTGTACATAAATACACATGTACACTTGTTTTTTAATGGAAAATTATGTAAAAAAAAATTAGGTTTTTTATTTCTCTCTTTCTCTAAAGCTGTGTAGTTTACTCAACATTTCTCCCAGTGTCTCTTGAGCATCGGTATGTGCCACACACCGCAGGGTCACAAAGGCGTTTTTCCCCTGCTCATATTCCTCCACTCGCCTGTTCCGGTACCGTTTTTTTCTCAGGTCTTCATTTAGCTGCTGAAAGCCCAGACTGGGGCTCATGCGGGACGTGGCGGTGCAGAACGGAGTGAAAGGCCAGTAGAGAGAGTCCTTCCCTCCCTCTGGACCGCGGGAATAAAGGCCCTCGACCAGAGAGTTCGAGACCCGCCGGCGGCACACACTGTCGGCCTTTGTGCTCTCGCACCGGTGTAATGTAAAGCCCTCATTTTAAGAGAAGAGTACAGGTGCATCAGGAGAATGAGACCATAGAGACCATGTGACAACAGATGTGTGATTTAATAACAGCCGTCTGATGCTATGGAAACAGGGTCGACTGGAATGAGATTAAATCAATGCAAAACATTACAGTCATTAATCTTAGTGAATGAAAATAGCTACAGTTGTTCATTGTTAGTTCACAGAGCATTAACTAATGTTAACAAGCACAGTTTTTGATTTTAATAATGCATTAAAATAAATATTGGAAATAGCATTAACTAAGATTAATAAATGCTGTAGAATTATTGTTTTATCATTTAGAAAACATTGTGGGAATGATGCTTTTAAATGTTCTCGAGACTTCATTCATGGAACTTAATTTTTTTTTTTTTTTATGCATTTCTCAAGTCATTACCCAGCTAACAAAAATATGTTATGTGAATGCTTGGATAATGTTTCAGTTTAGTTATTTCTGAATGTCTTGGTTATGCGAACATTAAAGGAACATTCCATTTTATAATTTTTCAAACATTATGGGAATGTAACTTTTGAATGTTCTTGGAATGTTCATAATTTCCTTTATTCTGTGGTTTTAAAAACTTTGGTTATGCCATTTTCCTTCAACATGCTGGAACTTTAATTCAGCATCAGGTGGTCTTAGAGCTAATAAAAGCCCCAAACCCCTATAAAACTATTAAAACAGACCAGCCTAACTGGTTAGGCTGAGCTGGGAGACTAGTTACCCTAGTTAACCCCTTTGACTGGTTTAAGCAGCCTCTCTCCTGAAGGGTGGGTATTTATGACGCAGATGGAGTTTGTTCATTTTGTATTTATTACACTGCTGTCAGGACAGTATGTTGATTTAGAGTGATTAATTACAGATAAATAATGCTATGAAAAAATTCTGCAACTCGATTGTCCTCCCAGGAGAGCAATTCAAGTCTGAATAACTGCTTGCTTGTTTTTGAGAAATGGACTCAAAGACTTATTTTCAGAGATATGAAAATGAAACAAACTTTACATTATCTTCTAAAGCCACTTTTAGTAAGGTCTATCTATTTAGTAAGGAGTTTTCTATAGATAGGCCTAATACTAGTTTATTTTAAATACATATATGTATATATTATATATAGGCCTATGTTATATTTATATATTATTTATATATTAATACAAATTTATATTTTTAATCAGCTTATGTTTTTAATTCTTTTTTTTTTCAGTTGACTATGCGTTTTTGTTTAGGGGCTTTTGTGGGAAAATCTTGATGTGAAAATTTTGAATAGTTTTATTTAAATTATAATTTTAAATATATGCATATATTTTATTACGTTTATATATTAACAAATTTTTTTAATCAGCTCATTTTTGTTTTTTATTTATTTATCTGGAAATGATATAGGCCTAATCCATTTTTTAGGGGATTTCGTAGAGAAATCCTGATATAGGATTATGATTCTGATTAATTCATCAGCATATCATGTAATTAATTAGATTAAACATTGTAATTTTAATGAAATAAAATATTTTTATTACATGCTTAATCTCCTTCAGTTTAAACATAAATGTAGAATGTTCAGCCTGAACAAAAATCCCAAATCATTGGTCAGCAATGACAAAGTGCCTCCATAAATGATTATCTCAGCGTCTGAGATTAGAAGCAGTTTATCTGCTGGTTTGCGCAGACGGAGTGAGCAGAAGGGAAGATGACAGCTATGGGTGTAATGGTGTGTGTAGGCCTCTCGTTTAGGGTTTAGCTCATCAAGGTTTACATGCTCCTCAGTGCAGCTATAATGAGCACATGTGTTTCAGTTTAAGGGCTTCCATTCTTAAACCTGACTTCAAAATGACCATGATTTCCCATTCGAGCGCGTCCCATGTCGAGCTCCGGTGAACGTTTCCCATGAGCTGCCATGTCATCGCGCTCATGCCAAACCCATTGTTTTCTGGTTCTCGGCGAACACCGTTTTGTTCCCACTGGACGTGCTGACAAAATATCAAGTGACACTATAATTTGATCAGTATTCAATAAAAAGCTGGAGGGATTGACGGGCCGTGTGCTCTCGAGGGGAAAGCGCCACAGATCTGCCAGTGTTCAGTCAGACAGAGAGAGAACCGATCCAGAAAGCAGTACGTGCTCATGCACAGAGCTCCAGACGAACATGGTTCGGGTTTCCCACACAGTCAGAAGAGGTCCGGTGGGTTTTCTGTTGGAAAGCAGCAGGGTGAATAATCAGGGTCAGATAAAAACCCAAACTTACAAATGTTTGTACAAAGTATGTTCCCATTCAGTTTCTCCACAGGCTTTTTTTTTTTTTTTTTATGAATTCTTACACCAATTTGCTACATTACAGACATTTATTTAGAGTACAATGTATAATTGACTTCTTATATGTATACAATTCAATACAATTTGAAGCATATTGCAAAAGTGCATTGTTTAATGATATCAAAATGTAGTTTATTCAGAGAAGATTCCACTGTTGCCATGGAAACTCCGAATCAATAAAATATTTGGTGTGCTGTTAAGTAAACTGTCTTATTAGCAGAAACTTCAAATAAATACAGCTTTGGGTAACACAAGTTTCTCCTCCATCAAATTTCAGTGCAAATAACTTGCATGTAACACATTAAAGTAAATGTGAAAATTTGCAGTAGAAATAATAAAGTCCTTTTTTTGTGAAACATAGTCCAGTAATCTTATACAGCCTTTAAAAGTAAGTTTTAACACTGTAGCATCCCTACTACACACTCACAAACACACACAAATGTCAGTTTGCTCAGACTTTACTCACACTCAGGTCATCCAAGATGTAGATGAGTTTGTTTCTTCATAAGAACAGATTTAGAGAAATGCAGCATTGCATCACTTGCTCACCAGTGGATCCTCTGCAGTGAATGGGTGCCGTCAGAATGAGAGTCCAAACAGCTGATAAAAACATCACCAAAACAACACAGCGAAGGCAGTTTGGGTTTCATCAGCCATAGCCCTTTCAATGTTTACTTCTAACTCTTTAATAAGCAGTTTCATCTGTCAGATGCCTATTTATCTAGCTTGGGGGAATAATCTAAGTCGGTTCCATTACATCAGCTATCCTAACATATTTGTGCACTTCAGTCACAGAAGAGTAGCTAACATTGACATGGTGGCCGAGAAGGCTCACTTACTAGCTTCGTGAGGCCAAAAGTGAGATGTAAACAGTGTTCGCTCATTCACTCGTCTACATCAGAACAGCTCTTTTGACAAGGAGCCCTGCATGTAGTCACAATGCGGCTCAGTTCCCCGGCGTCTGGAGGCCGTCCCTGCGACACATTATCTAGCGGGCCACGTTTCAGCGCAGACCCCCATCAAACCACAAACCAGACTGAAGGGACGATGGCTGTATGACACGGTTAAATTGTGTCTTTTAACAAGATTTAAATGAGTAGTATAAGAAAACCTGAGAGAAAAAGGGGCTTGACCTCTAGACTATAGACTATGGTTTGGGACAGTGTTATTTTAGCAGTTTTGTTTTGATTTTAGTCTACATTTTAGTCATTTTGTCATGTGCTTTTGTCATTTTATTAGTAGTTTTTTATATTTATATTACTCTATAGTTGATTGTTTTTAATATTGTTTAAAATGGTTTTATATATATATATATATATATATATTATATTATTATTATTGTACTTAACTTTAGTTCGTTTTTATTTATTTATTTCAATGCATTTTTGCATTTAGTTTTTAACTATAAAGAATTTGAGCTTAAAATGACAGATTTTAATTTGGTTTTAAAAATAAAAGACAATTTTATTTAGTTGAGTTTCATTGCAATTAACATCTTCTTTTTTTAAGATAACTATAATAATATTGTTTGGAATTTTTATTTAAATTTTGTAATTTAAATTTGATTTTAAACAAACTATACAAAAAAAAAAATGCAGTGATTTGTGTTTTTTTTTTTCATGTGTTTGTCAAATTACTTATAATTCCCATTCCTGCCCTGTTTTTGCTTCCTATGTCTCTTGACGTTACAGACCTTGTCATCTCTGTCTGTGAGTATATCTTTATAATTCAGCCTTGAGAAATGCTTCTATTTTTTTTTTTTTTATTATTATTATTTTTTACAAAGCAAATTTTCAGCAGAACTATTTAAAGGAGAAGTTGAATTGAAAAATGAGTTTGAGAATGTGTCAGTGTTTGAAGTCTCTCTTTTTTACTTTAATGTCAGCAGGATGAGAGCTTTGCATCACAGGAATAAATAACATTTCAAAATGTATTCAAATAGCAGTTGTATTCATATTTCACAATATTACGGTTTCTAATGTATTTTGGATCAAATAAACGCAGCCTTGGTGAGCAGAAGAGACTTACAATAATAATAATGACTTATATTGATATTTAAAAATAATATTTTATCTTTAATCAACAAAAAAATGTGGCACAAAAATTTAGCAATTAACTGTTGCATGTTTTCTGAATCTGGCTTGTTGTTGTATTGCAGCCGCAAAAAGAAAAAAAGAAAAATGTGTGAGAGAATCTAATGCTGCAATTTCACAAAACTGTCCACATCCAGGTTATTTCATCAAGTATGAAACACGAGCCCAACTGGAGAAAACAAGCGATGACGGACGCTATATCTAAGGCTCTTTTGTTGGACAGTTTTCCCCAATACACTTGCAAATTGCTCTGATCTTAAACACAAAGCTCTCTCTCACTCGAGCAGCGATGGAGTAAACCTGCTGAGGGAGACGAGAGGTGCTGAGAAACGCCCAGGGTTTGGAGTCCGAGTCGACTTCAAAGAGCAGACGTGACAGCAGGCAAAGAGACCGAGAGAGACCCGTCAAAGAATCCTCCTCGAACCAGCCTGAAGTTACACTGACAAAAGAATTAAAAAAACGTTCTGTAGTAACAACTTTCACTCGGATATCACTAGTATATTTTAGTGCAAATAACTAGCATGTAACACATTAAAGTAAATGTGAAAAATTTGCAGTAGAAAGAATAAAGTACTTTTTGTGTGTTTGTTTTTTTGTGAAACATAGTCCAGTAATCTTATACAGTCTTTAAAAGTAAGTTTTAACACTGTAGCATCCCTACTACACACTCACAAACACACACACACACACACACATGTCAGTTTGCTCAGACTTTACTCACACTCAGGTCATCCAAGATGTAGATGAGTTTGTTTCTTCTTCAGAACAGATTTGGAAAAATGTAGCACTGCATCACTTGCTCACCACTGGATCCTCTGCAGTGAATGGGTGCCGTCAGAATGAGAGTCCAAACAGCTGATAAAAACATCACAATAATCCACAAGTAATCCACACCACTTCAGTCCATCAGATAATGTCTTGTGAAGTGAAAAGTTGCATGTTTTTAGGAAAGAGGTTTTAACTTTAAACCATCACTTCTGGTCAAAATACCATAATAATGCTTCCTCCAGCAAAAAAAAAAAAAAAAAAAAGTTTTGAACTGTTTTGGCTTGTAAACAGTGTTTGATCTTTGCATATTTCTCTCCTGATCTCCTGTTTTTATCAGCTATTTGGACTCTCATTCTGACGGCACCCATTCACTGCAGAGGATCCAAATAATCTAATGCTACATTTCTTCAAATCTGCTCTGATGAAGAAAAAAACTCCTCTACATCTTGGAGGGTGAGTAAAATTTCAGCTAATTTAAACAGGCGAAATATATAGTCATCATTAAATCATAAAAATAAAAAAAATTAAGACGCGAGGATAAGTAAATGATGAATGTTCACTTTTTGGTTTAGCTATTCCTTCCTTCAGAGGACATTTTTATATAAACAAGTTTCTACAGACACCCAGTCAACAACAAGAAAAAGCCCTGCCTCATTGCTAAAATGTTTTGACAAAAGAAACGTGAAACTCAGTTTGTATATAATCAGGTCTAAGTGACCATGAGTAAGTGATATTTACTCTATTTTCTCATGCATATTTTATGTCCGTATCACATTCAAAGTGGTTTGGCAAAAAATATACTTTTATGCATAGAACATAATAATCTGACGTGTGGAAACAGAGCTGCAACAGCTTTAACACAAATACACTCGATGACTGAATGTTAAATGACTTGTGTTGTTCCTTGATGACTAATGGGGAGTTTCTATGTTGTTCAAAACGGTGAAGAGCTGACCGATCAGATCAGGTTTGCAAGTCCTGACCGCGACCTTGTCATCTCATGGATGAAACGTATATGTAAGCATCACACAATCATCTAGAAAACATTCTTTTATTGCAAAATGAGCTTTAACTTTGTTTGTTTTCTTCAATGTGTATATGTGTAATGTCCACTACAAATGAGGATCGGTGATGTACTATTGCTAACATCATGCTTTTTGGTCATTTTAGGAGCATTTTACTCCCTCTGGAGTCTAAGGGTATTTTCGGGGCCTGGAAAAGTTTTTTCATGCTCTGACATTTGTGCTTTTTTTAGTTTCTTATACACATCTAAATGGCTAAAGTCTAGTCTCACTGTAATCAGCACAAACTGGGCTATAATAATATGTGAGCAGCATGTATGTACATTATTGTGTTTTTGAGAATAAATAAATAAATAAAAATTATATATATATATATATATATATATATATATATATATATATATATATATATATATATATATATATATATATATATATATATATGGTTAGTGAAAAACAAAAATGTTAAATCACTTGAATAAGGCAATAAAACAGATACAGAACATTGGTTCCCGGGACTTTTGAGAACTGGAGCTTGTAGCCTAGATTTGTTCTTTCTAAATGATGTGAAAATCATCTTGTTTACTCGCTTACAGAAAACAATATATTGACTTAAATTTTCTAAGACACTTTTTGTTGGTAAAAGTCATATGTGAGTAGGCGTCAACTATCATATCATTGTGATTTACACCTGAGAAGATAAAGGCCTGCATAATGAGCTGCATAATGAGCTTCATAATGAGCTGCATAATAAACTGCATAATAAACTGCATAATGAGCTGCATAATGAGCTGCATAATAAACTGCATAATGAGCTGCATAATGCGTTGCATAATAAGCTGCATAATGAGCTGCATAATGAGCTGCATAATGAGCCTCTCAGTCAGCTGTGTCACTGAGAGGGAGGAGTTACAAGAAAGAATGTGAGGACGAAATAAATGTATATCATTTTATGTTTGCAGGTTATTTAGAATTTATTTCATTATCCCACAACATAATTTAATATCAGTTAAGTTCAACAGTTTATTAGGAACAATCAAAGCTGACTTTCAAAGCTGATTTTTTTTTTCATCATTACTCCAGTCACACAATCCTTCAGAAATCCTTTTAACAATCTTATTTTCTACCAAAAAAAAAAAAAAAAACATTTATTTGAACATGGAAAAACTTTTCTTGACTTGATATATATGTATGAAAGGACAACCCATCCTTAAATCAGCCCACCGTTCTTTTACTAGCTCAAATCTGCCTTGTTCACGCTTCGCTGGACTAATTGGCTGTTTTTTATCTCCCCAAAACAAAGCTGGACCTTATCAATCCTGGTCCCAGAATATTATCCCATCAGCTTGTGTTTGCTTCGCTTTTATCCAGTATGTTTTGCAACAAGCCCGAGCCCTCTTCATCCTCATAAAGGCGACTGAAAAGGCTCTTTGTCTGGGCCTTTGAACACCTGGAGGGAGTTATCTTAGGATGACTGGTCCATGCTCCGTCCGTATCGAGCTCATGCCCGAAAGCCACTGCACTCATCCCTTCATATCCATCAGCTCAGTCAAGGCCACTGCAGAGATTCAACAAGTGTTTCCACTGGCAGGAAATTACTACTTTATTTATTTATAACAGTTCATACATTTTTATTAAATAGTTAATTTGATCTTTCTTAATACAAGTTATTAATATGCTTGATTATTTTGTATTAATATATGTGGGCTAGTAAGTTGCCTAGATATTTACATTTATAAATAAACTTTTACTTATTTGAATCATATTTATGGGCTGATATTTAGATTTATTAAATCATTTTTACTCATATTTGTGTGCAAATTAATGAACTAGATATTTGCATTATTATTATTATTATTATTATTATTATTATTATTATTATTAATAGTGGTAGTAGTATTGTTGTTGTTGTTGTTTGTTATTTCTATTTGTAAGTTAATACAATAACTACATATTTACATTTATTAATTGACTTTTACATATTAATTTGGGGGTAAATTAATGAACTAGATATTTACATTTATTATTTATTCATATCTGTGGGCAAATTAATGAACTAGATTTTTTAATTTATGAAATAATTTGTACTTATTTGTTATTCATATTTGTAGGCAAGTTAATGAACTAGATATTTGCATTATTATTATTATTATTAATAATAATAATAGTAGTAATAATATTGTTGTTGTTTGTTAGTCTTATTTGTGGACAAGATAATAAACTACATAATTTACATTTATTAATTGACTTTTACATATTAATTTGGGGGTAAATTAATGAACTAGATATTTACATTTATTATTTATTCATATCTGTAGGCAGATTAATGAACTAGATTTTTTAAATTTTTAAATCATTTCCACACATTTGTTGTTCATATTTGTGGGCGTGTTCATCAAATTGATATTTATATTTATTAAATAATTACTACTTTTCTATTAATATTTCTGGACAAGTTATTGAACTAGATACATTTAACGAACATATATACATTATATTATATATACAGATATATACATTAACCTATTTGTTAATTTAATACCTCTTTAATTGATTAATTTACTTTGTACTACTGTTTTATTCATATTTGTAATTAACTGCATATATTTTCACATTATCTGAAGAAAATGTGAGTGGTACTAGTTCATGCATCAGTGCTAGTGTGCTGCTAGTGCTAGTTTCTATGCAGTTGCTAGGGTGTTCTAAATGGTTGGACAAATATGGACTAACCCAACCATTGGGTTTAATTTTTACATTAAATTTTCAACCCAAAATTTGGTTAAGTCCAAATTTGACCCAAAGTTGGGTTAAAATAACCCAGCATTTTTATATCAAAATTGTTACCTTTTGACTTTTTCCTCAAAATCAGACTTTACAACTTGGAAAAGAAGAAGTAAATAAACTCTCGACTGCAAGAATAAAGTCAGAGGTTTCCACAGAAAACCTCTTGCGTTAAATGAAATGTTTTTGTTTTCTTGAGTTGGAGCACCTGTTCTCTGTAGCTAAATCTCTGTGTTCTTGCGTCGCTTCAGTTCAACAGTGCTGAAGTGTTTCTACTGAGATCTGTTTTGGGAAGAGTCTGCAGAGTCATGTGCTTTCTTTGAGCATGCAGTCATTACAATTAGCCGGGTAATGCTGCTAAACGGCGCTGAAGGCTGGAGAGGGGAAGAGACTTGACCTTCATTTAAAAGGTGTGGAACGCCAATTAACCGGAGCACCTGAGCTTTGAGGACGAGGGCACCTGCCTCCACTTTCCCACGATTTTGCCATGTATCACATTTGTCAGCCGTTTTGAAATGCAATTGATCATGTGCATATGCAAAAAAGTGTGTTCTGTTTTCTGTCCCTGTGATTAGAAACTTGTGTGTGTTTCAGGTTTTAGTGTATGAAATACGATGCATTTTTCCAATGCAACTTTTCCTGCTTTCCCTTCCCAGTGCGTTTTTCAGTTTCTGTGAGCCTTGCCCTCATTAGGAAGTGTTTAGAAACCTGCTGAAGTGAGAAATGGGCCCGCGAGAGCTCGTTGTCCTAATTAAACTTTGACAAGAAGAGTGACAAGAAGCAATGGAGGGGAAACAATGGCAACAGTGTCCAACTATGTGCCCGAAGCTGGGAAAGTCTTTGTCCCGCCGAACAAAAGCATTTGTTTGCACGTATTCAACTCCACTCAACTTCACCAGGCCCAGGTGCAAAAACCAACGTGGTGATGAACATCAGAATGCATCTGTGATGCCCGGCCCGCCGTCGCTTCAAATCCATCGTCCCGCCAGAAGATCAAAGCCATGTAAATATTAATTCAGGCAATTAATTCACACTCATTACGTCCAGTGCCTGACATGAAGACACAGCCGGTCGTGTCTGGTTTCAGAGGCGAGTGTCTTAAACATTCCCAAACTTCCTAGCCACAGCTATTTTCCACGTTTGAGCTCCTGAAACTTCATCATGGAAACTGGAAATATCAGCATGTTTTGTGTTTGAAAGACTGATGCACTGGCCGGTGGGACGGAGACTGTGTTTGTCATGGTAGGCGGAGTGCACACTTGCCCCAAGTGGGAGGACCTTTAAAAAAAGTTCTTATAAAGTGTGCTGGATGGAGTGAACAGGGATCTGTGATCTTCATCTCTATTGCACTTCACTCTAATGGCACAGAACGGGACTATAGAGAACGGGCTCCCTCGAAACTCATGCCCTCCGCCTCCGCCTCTGCCTCAGCCGGTGAAAATCCCTGAGATTAAACACACTAAGGTAAGAGCTAGATCAAGTGGACAGATCAACTACAAGAGCATGAGGAGTTTCAGTCTGAGTAGTGCTTTAGGCTTCATCAACGACATTTACAAGAAACTTTAGGCCATTGCTATTACAAATAAAGCATTTTAGAGACTGATGTCCTGAAGAACTTTTATAGTTCTTTAGAAAAGCTGTACTGGTGCATTAAAAAAAGAGCCGAAACAAAACTGATACACTGATTTAAAGAACATAATTTGAGTACTGTACATTATCGATAGGAACCATATATATATATATATTATAAGAAGGTTATAATATTATAATTATTTCATGTTGTCATATTAGTAGGCAAGTTAATAAACAAGGTATTTACATTTTTTATTTAATTTGTAATCACTTGTGAATAAATATAAAAATAGTGACCTAGATATTTACAATCATTCACACTGTAAATATATTTGTATTCATATTTATGGACATTTATTTTCATTTATTATTTATTTTTTTGCTTTTTATTTATATTTGTGGTGTAGTCAATGAACTAGATTTTAACATTTATTAATAATTGTCAATTATTTTTAATCTTATTTGTGGGCAAGTTACTAGACATTGACATTTATCCATTTCTTTTATTCTGAAGTGGATCAGCCTTGACTGCTATGGGAAACCGGCTTCACTGTAGTCTAACTGTATTTGTTGCAGATTTTTATCAATAATGAATGGCACACATCAATCAAAGGAAAGAAGTTTACAACAATCAACCCCGCAACAGGTGTCAAAATCTGCGACGTCGAGGAAGCGGATAAAGTAAGAGGAATTTGACTCATCAGGTGTCTAATTAAAAATCAATAAACATGTACAGTGAATTGGAAGAATGTCTGCCATTCATTTATGACTTTTGGTAATTCATGTAAATATATGAATTTGAAATTAAATTAGATTGTATTGTTAAGCAAGTACAACCATTAATATGCACACAGACGGATTTAAGGATTTGTCAGGTATGTAAGAATGTGTATTTAGGTAATTGCAAAGCTACTTTTGATTTGAGAGCTAATATAAGAATAAACGAGACCTAAATTTGTTAAGAATACACTACACTATTGTCTCTTAAACTGTGAATATGACGATATATAATCGTAATTATTGCAGTTATTTTATGATTTTGATCTGTTACATGATTATTTCTGCAAATAAGCATCTGCATGATTTCAGAATAATAAGCTGCATATGGTTTTTGAAGTATATTATGATTTGTCAGCTGATTCAAGATGCATATGATCAGGTGATTTTGTTTTTAAATAATTAAATCATCAGCTATTTCATTTTAAGGTTGCTGATAATAGCCTAATCGAGTGACCTTGCTTGTGTGGAGTGGAGTGTGAACTGTTACTGTGACTGTTCAGGCTGATGTGGATGAGGCGGTGAAAGCTGCCAGAGCGGCCGGGCAGAGAGGCTCGCAGTGGCGGCGGATGGACGCCTCGAGCCGGGGAAGGTTACTGCACAGACTCGCGGATCTGCTGGAGCGAGAGCGCGCGGTGCTCGCGGTGAGTCTGGCTTAACTAACTAAGCAAGCGATGTAGACTACGCGAAATTCGCGTCGCTACCATGCTTCCGTTTTGATGCTTGATTTTGCAAACTGGTATTTGTTAGTCATATTATTTTAATGCATGATCATAATCAAAGACAACATTGCTTAGCCTACTGCCTTTTTTGATTCTTCTAGTTTTTTAAATATAGTGCCAATGAATCGGAAGTTTTGTACATTCGAATAAAATGGCGAACCTTTGCATTGCAAAATAAAGCGGGATCCAACTCTTTACATCCGGCTGTATTTTCAATCCACAATGCATTATTTAAAGGCCAGATTTCTGTGCTGTTTTTGCATATTAGCATTTGAACAGTGAAAAAAGGGCTATTTTATAATACACAACAATACAACTAAAAAGAAAACACTAAATTAGGACACACACAAACACACACACAGATGTTCTTGCAAAATGAATAATGAGACAGTTTTAAACGATACAAGCATAACAAACGTGTCTTTATAGCCTATCAGGATTTATCTAGCATGCTCATGTCAAAATGTTATAGATGGCTTCAGATCAGATCACTATGTTAAAATAAAGAGGCTTCATGGAAACTCCTCAGTCAGGATATATGAACCAATTGAGCGCAATCAAAATGCAACTTTTTTTCCCAATTGAAAGTGTTGCAGATTGTAAAATGAGCATATTGAATTTTGCACCAAAACCGTGGTCTGAAATTGCACACTTGCTGCTTCATAATAATGGCCGCGGTCTGTTTAATCACATCACACGCTTGCAGTGTCCATAAGCGGTCACGCCTGTCTGAATGCGTTCATCAAACTCTACTGCAGGTGTGAGCATGGACACGGTGGTCTGGTTTTGAAGTCTTGTCAATTAAAACATCAAAACCCCAATCAAAGGTTAGGATTTAGATGCTTTTTTGAGAAAGCAACTTGTTTGCTTTCATGCTTTTTTGGAGCTGTCTCGGTACAGTATCACAAGTGCTTCAGTTTTACAAAATGAAAGCCTTGCTTGAGTTGGTTTTCACCCTGTTCTACTGCCAGATCATATTAGTTAGTTACCGCATTTGTGAATGAAATTGTACAGATGTGAGTGAAGTAATGTTTTTAGATCACTAATTGCAAACATGTCCTGTGATTCTGAAGTATAATTTCAACCCAGAGCACTTGCATAGGGAAATAAAGAACAGATTTCGAGATCGGTTAAAGTGACCTCTTTCTTATACTGCTCTGCCTTGTTGTTATTAAGCCATTTATGGTGCCTTTTTCAGTCATGCATTGAACAAAAGGGATGGATCAAAAGTAATGCATGCGTTTTTCACAATTACACTCATGCAGTTTTCGATGTTTCCCACGCAAATAGATTTAAGTACAGAAATGCAAAACACACCCAGCCATCTAGTGTGATTAATTTTGTGAGGCTGTCAGTAGCTTGAGATGTCAGATTGATCATTCTTTAGAACTGTAATCTTATTTTAAGTAATCTTGAACATTATTTGTTGTTTTGTGCACAGTAATCGATCTGTTCCAGTGCTGATGGGCAGCGTCCCATATTTCGGCTCTCATGAGTGTAAACTCTGCCAATGACTTCAGCCGCGGTCTTATCCACATACTTTTTTCTTCACGTTGACACTGTTTTTATTGTTAGAGGGCAGCGGAATTTATTGTTTGCGTTATTGTTTCATTTCTGGCCCTACAAACTCCCCATGCACATTAAAATCTTGGCATCCTCTGACGTGCATAAAAAAAAGTTGTTTTGTGTCAAATTTGTAGTTCTCGAAATGAGCATGCTTTTCGAAAATGCCCAATAAAAATGGCAATTTGAAACAGATTGCTAATAAAATCATAACTTTATGCTTTTATGCTCTCAGAATTGGTTTGGAGTAGGTGAACCATATGCTTTTTTGTTTCTAGACTCTAGAGTCAATGGACACTGGCAAACCCTTCCTGCATGCCTTCTTTGTCGATCTGGACGGCAGCATTAAGACCCTGAGATATTACGCTGGCTGGACAGACAAGATTCATGGGAAAACCATGCCAGTCGGTGAGTATAGAGGCCAACTGAATGTGTTCTCAGTCAAATCAGCTCATTCATTTAGTGCCGTGATTGACCGTCATGCACCAGAGCGGACCAATCCTCAATTTAAGAATTGTCTTCTTTTCAAATAATGAGATTTAATTTGAATTAAATTGGTGATGCACCACAGGATACAGAATTAGAATTTCTATATCTCGAATACTAAGGGTAAATTATAGCATTCTGGGAAATTAAGTGGTTTTGCACTTACTTTTCATAACATTAAAAGTAATTGAGTATTACAGAATATGTTCAGTTTTCATAGCTGGTATTTAAAAAAATATGAAAAACAAAACCAGCTTACAAGCAGGTATACACTACTATAAAAATTATTTTTGGGGCCAGTGAGATTTTTGTAATATTTTTAAAAAGAAGTCTCTTTTGCTTGCCAAGGCTGAATTTATTTACGGTAATCAAAAATACAGTAAAATCTGTAATATTGTAAAAAATTACTATAATTTTAAATAACTGCTTTTAATTGCAGTATATTGCAAAGTGTAAAAGCAAAGCTGAATTTTCATCCTTACTCCAGTCGTCTGTGTCACATGATCCTTCAGAAATCATTCTAATATGCTGATTTGAAAACTGAGATACTTTTTAAAGGATGCTTTGATGAACAAAGTTCAAAAGAACAGCTTTTTTTTATTAGCATTTAATATCTTACTAACCACAAATATTTGAGTGATAGTGTATGAATTCATTTAAATCTTAATTATACCTGCATAAAAAGTCAAGTGTTTATCTTTATCACTGGTAAAATAATATTTCACATGCCAGTTTAATATGGATGCACAACTGTAAACAAGTCACTTGTAGGTTTCAGACTGGAAACCTGTCTGGAAATAGTCATTATCTATGAAATTGCACGCTGTGCTTTGAAATTTGCATTGAAGAATTATGCTTCCTGTGTGCTTCCGAATTTCCAGTTTAAAAGTCCCTCTCAATTCAGCTCTGCTGTGGATATAATGAACACGTCCAAGCCAGACAGTGTCTCTCAAAATCCTCTTCCTCTTAGATGAGTTAATGAGCATGAAAGGGTTGATGAGTTACCTTCAGCCCTGGGTGGTATATCATCATCCCCCTCTCTAATTCTTCCTTTTCCCCCAGCATTCCTGCCACTCCAGGATACTCAATAGACAAAACATGCATCCCTCCTTTCCCCCTGATTAGATTCAAATACAGCGTTAAAAGACGAAAGCCCTGGCACACAAAGGAAAAGGAAGAGGCTCTGATCCTAATCGCTGAGGTGCGACTGCTGGTGCCGCAGATGAGCCGGAGTTCAGGGAATCAGTGGCCAGATACAATATCTCGCTCTTTTGAGGGCTTGAACACGGGGCGTGACTGAAGCAGCTTTGAATCTCCCCATTGATAACGGCTGCCAATTAGCATACGTCAACCGCCTGTTGCCCAACTCAAGTGTTTGTTTGGAAAAATGTGTCGTTTATGGTTCATTGCATTGTGTGGATTAACCTGGATTGTCGGTGCACCAATTATAAAACCAATCTGGCCAATTTGACGTCTCCGCCCACAGCCAGAGGGGGTTCGCTGCATGGATGTTGCACTGGATCCTGACCAGGGGTGCATTTCCCAAAAGCATATTTGCTAACTAAGTTAGCCACTTTTTTTGGTTGCAATACAATTTCCCATTGCCAACCAACTAACAGGTTAACAGCTAACAGGTTAGCAACTATGCTTTTGGGAAATACACCCCAGATAAAGCTGTCTTTTCCATGCACTTGTGACATTTGGTCGACGTAAGCCTGTGAAACCTGACATATGAAATAATAGTTAAAAAAAACTATAGAAATGGAACAGTTTATTGAACCTTTAGACAAAATCCCCCCAAAAAATAGATGCATGCATTTTTGTTGTTGTTGTTGTTGTTGTTTATCATATTTGAAATGTAAAGTTTTTATGGCTAATATAGTATGATATAATGAGAATATGAAGCTCATAATTGGGGGAAAAAACAACTAAACTGAGCAAAAACATGCGGTTTGGTTTGCTTTAGATGTTGATATATGGCCAGAAACGTAAGGTGCACATTCTGATAGCTTGTAATGAAAATCATAAATACTTCATAAAATGTACATAAATATCAGTATATGTCCCTTTTATATGTCTTAGTAAGATGTCATTTAAATGCTTAGTTTTATGATCAAAGCTCTGTAGTTTAAAAACTTAAAATACAATGCAGTGATGATTGAAGGCTAAACAAATAAACGTTCCTCAAAAGCCTGATACTCAAATAAAAAAAATATATATATATTTTCTAAATAATAATGTATGGATAATTCAGTAAACCTAAGATGCTCCCTGTCCAGTTAATGTTCATCTTGAAATATTACCAACAATATGAAACTTATGCTTATGTTTATAAAGATTCTACAGTATTAAAAATATTGTTTTACTTGCTAAAAATGTATAAACTACTTATTAAACGATCAAAGGCATGAAGTAGATTGTTTTTCAGCAAAGTCATGATCATGTTGGTAATTTCCAAATATGATATATTTTTTATAATTCAGAAACGTGTTTACACATAAATGCATATTAAACCTCAGATTTGTGCTAACTTTCAGTTCTCATTATTAGTATGTCAGATTACAGTATTTTTTATTTCAGTGCAGACGGATGATTTTACTTGCTTCTCTAAACTTGCGGCGACGTTAAAAGTCTGAGGGCGATACTTTACAGTTTTGCTGAAATAAAGCCCTTCTAGATGGGTGTAAATGTAACCTTTGATAAGCAGCGCTGTTGGATCAGTTAGAAAGGGCCGCTGGCTGATCCCAGCCAGAGATGAGCATTGTGTGAGGGAGTCGTCAAGTCTGTAATCACCCCGACACACTGCGGCGTGGGGAAACACGAGAAGGTCAGGGCTCGGAGACACCGGCTGCAGGAGATTAACAGACGTGGCTCCCATGTATCCAGGCACACATATATGAAATGTCACGCATGTGCCTGGGAGTTTGTTGTTGGCCTGTGGTTTTAATTGGATGACTCTGAATGCATCTTTTGTAGTTATGTCATATTTCTAAGTTGTCTGCATGGGCATCATCATAAGTAAAATGCTACTTCACGAATGCCTGATTTGGACTGCTGTACGTAGACAACAACTCATACGATTTCAGTGAAGTTTAGCTTTAATATCTTGCTAGAATGATTTAATAATACTCTAATGAATCATCAAATATATTACAAACACTACTATAAAAAAAAAAAGGCCAAATTTTAATGTGTAATTGCTTAAATATAGTCATTCATCTTTTTATATATGAAGTAAAAATGAATTAAATACTAGTTGAATAAATTAAGATATATATACCAAAAGTTCAATCTAATTTTATTTTATTTTATTTTTATTTTACTTATTTATTTATTTTTATTTAACCTTTATTTAACCAGGTAAAACAGTAATACAAACAGAAATGGACAATTTTGTGTGTGCTGTATTATTTTTATGCTTATTCTTTCACAGTTAAATCTAGATCTATCTATCTATATATCTATCTATCTATCTATCTATCATCTGCAATTGATACACTACCTTTCTAACATTTTTTTATTTATTAATATCTTTTTCTTTCTTTCTTTCTTTCTTTTTCTTTCTTTCACTTTTATTCAACAAGGATTAAATTGATCAAAAGTACAAAAGATTTCTATTTCAAATAAATGTTGTTCTTCTGAACTTTCTATTCATCAAAGGATCTTTGATGAAGGGAAAACACAGCTTTGATCACAGGAATAAATTACATTTAAACTAGGGATGCACGATATTGGATTTTGGCCGATATTCGATATGCCGATATTTTCAAAATAATTTTGTTCGATGCCGATACCGATATCGATATATATACAAATATATACTGATATATTTAAACTTTAATTTTACTGAAGAGAAATCCATGTATCTCTTCTGTACTGATTCTACCATAAATTTATTATTTTACAAATGTAGACAGACATTCACATCTGAAAAACAGGTCAATTATTTCACTTGGAGAATATCGGTTTGGCTCATCGGCAGAAATATTCATATCGGCCGATACCGATAATGGTCATTTTAAGCTTTTATCGGCCGATACCGATATTGTGCCGATATTATCGTGCATCCCTAATTTAAACATACATTCAAGTAGAAAATAGTTGAAATTCTAAAAAAGATTCTAAAATATGACTGTTTTTTACTGTACTTTTGATTAAGTAAATGCGGGACTTAATAGGCCGTCATGTTGATCCACAGCTTTATTTTCTTATTATTCACTGAAAATCTTCGTCCGCACTAGCATAGAGGTTTGAAACAATATGCTAGTGAGTTTAAAAATAACAAAATGTACATTTTTAGGTGAAATATGTTCAATAATCAGTCGTAGCGAGGCCACTCGAGTCTTTAACTGGAGACACGTTGGAACAAGGAAGTGGTGAATTGGCCAGTCTTACTGGCATTTTCCAACGGAAAGGTTCAAGTGCGAAGAGATGTGATAAAACAGCATTGCTACCTTACATTACCCCGACTGGATATCTGACTCCTGGGAGAGAGAGCAAGGCGAGAAGGAGAGCGGTGAGGCGAACAAAGCTGTGCATCCGAGCCAAGAGCAGATCAGCAGCGGGTTTGAACTGCTGCCCAGACTTCTCACACACCTCAGGCCTCTCTCCTTTCAGTGTGTCTCCAGTCAAAGCAGAGGGAAAAACATATACACTCTTCCTGACCAGAGCTTTGTGTGGGCCATTGAAACCATCGCTGTGTGTTTTTCCCAATGCTTTGTCTCTCATGTTTGGTTTTCGGTGGTCACATCCAAGAGCTTCCCAAGGAAACAATGATTGTATATCAAAGGGGAGCTTAGTGTGTTCGAACGTTTAGTGCCTCTTGACCTCCTCTTTTTTATTTATTTTTTTTTGTCCTCCCTACAGATGAAAACTTTGTGTGTTTTACCAAACATGAGCCCATCGGTGTGTGCGGAGCAATTATTCCGGTGAGTTTGTGCCTTTTTTTCATTCACATTTCAATTGTGGAGCATTTAAAGTAGCATGGATTCACAGAATCGCAAATCGGGAGGCACATCCCAATTTTTAATTATTTTTAGAGTGAATTAGTATTTTGCATATATCTTTGTTTTTTTATTATTTTGCAAAAATGTTTATATATATATATATATATATATATATATATATATATATATATATATATATATATATATATATATATATTTCATTTATATATATAGTTCATTAAAAAAATTTTATAAATATATTGCAATTTGAAAAAAAAAATATTTATATATATTTAAAAAAGAATGATTATATATATATATATATATATATATATATATATATATATATATATATATATATATATATATATATATATATATATATATATATATATATATATATATATATATATATATATATATATATATATATATATATATATATATATTTATCATTCTTTTTGAAATACATTAAAATGTAATTTATTTCTGTGATCAAAGCTGTATTTTCAGCATCATTTCTCCAGTCTTCAGTGTCACATGATCCTTCAGAAATCAGTCTAATATGCTGATTTGCAGATCAGAAAACATTCCTGATTATTATCAATTTATGCAAGTAAATAAACCTATCTGTACATTTTGTTAGTAGCTTATAGTATAAGTTTTAGATTAACTATATCCAATTGTAATCTATATAAACAAAGCATGAAATTGCTTTATTGTTTGATCAATCCTATTCTCAAACACTTGCAAAAGGCACTTCATTTGTGAATTTGACAGTATTGGCATTTAAACAGATAATGTAAATAAGAAACCTATTTGGACACGGTTTAGATCAGAAACACAATAGGATCCTGTGAGCGCTGAATCACATGCACATGATGGTTTTGTTTATACACTGAAGCCAACGCCTGTCTAGAGTCTTTCAGATGCATGTAAGGAAACACCTTGGATAAAGAGACACACACACACACACACACACACACCGCTCCCTCTCGCAGACTGCACACTGGATTATGATCTCACATGCCGTTGAAGCTTATGAATGTTTATGAAAGCTCACGACTCTCTGAAACCACCAAAGATCTCCATACACGCTAAAGAACTGGGAACTGATTGCACGTAAACTGGATTATCTAAACAAATTGCAAAAAAAATAATTACTTGGAATTAGATTATATTACATTTTAAAATACTCCTAAACAGATTACATAATTACACAGTATTCATACACTAGAAATAAATTATTCATAACTATAACATTTGACCACTGGATTTTTATTAATTGTTTTCTCAACATTTCAACATTGCATTAACTATTTGAATTATCAGATGATTATTTAACCATGTATTACTATGTCTTTGGAAGGCTTTTGTTTTTCAAACACAAGTGAAATGCACAAATTTGTGTCATTTCATTTTTTTATATGTAATGGAGGAATTTCCAATTTTTTTTTTTTCGGTAACACTTTAGAATAGTGGTCCATTAGATAATGTTAGTTAATTCATTAATTAACATGAACAAACAATGAAAAATACATGAACTACTGTATTTATTCATCTTTGTTAGTTAATGAAAATACAGTTATTCATTGTTAGTTCATGCTAAATCACAGTGCATTAGCGAATGCTAACAAGCACAACTTTTGATTTGAATAATGCATTAGTAAATGTTGAAATTACCATCGACTAAGATTAATAAATGCTGTAGAAGGATTGCTCTTGCTTAGATCATGTTAACTAAAGTAAACGGCTTGTTTGAATTGTCGTCAATGATTCACCATATTGTCTCAATTTTTTGTAAGTTACAAAATCCCAGGAATCGTTTATCAAATCAGGCTTTCCAAGAATCTTATTTCATTAATGAAAATGGCTTTTTATTGTCTTATGTTGCTCTGGAAACAAAGCACAAACTGTTGATAGACACTGGAGATTATATCATAAAGTCATTATTCATATTTGGGATTGGTAATTAGGGAAAGCAACGCTGGCATTCAGCGTTCACATGACTCACTCAGAAAGAAAAACAAGAAAAGTGGGAATGCAATCCAGAAACACGGTTAACTGCCATGACAGCATCCAAAAAGATGTAAAAATAACTATTCTCTTCTAGTAAACAAGTGATTTGTGTACATAGTTATGTAACCAGTTTAACAAAGAACAGCGATTAGACTTGATGGAGTGTTTTTGTATTGAATGTCAGTGTGGATGGCACACTTGAATACTGATCAATGCCTTGATATAAAACATCGAAACAATGCTTTGATGTGTGGGGACCGCAGTAGAAGTGGAATAATTGACTCCGGTCCATTGAATTATTAGAAAATAATGCACACAAGCCGTGAAATACCACCTCGCATGTGCATTATTTTCTAGTAATAAAACAATGTGATGTCAACTATTCCTGATGTAATCTGTTTGAATGCCTCCTGTATTTAGTGGAACTTCCCTCTGCTGATGTTTATGTGGAAGATGGCGCCGGCTTTGGCCTGCGGGAACACGGTGGTCATTAAACCGGCTGAACAGACCCCGCTCACGGCTCTTCACGTCGGAGCACTCATAAAGGAGGTAAGGGTTCATGGGATTGCTTTGCTTTGGCATTCTCGTTTGCTGAGTAGATTTTATTCACACCGGTTGATGATTGGTTGTATCAGCATTGCCTTTTTCCGCATCCCAGATTTTGTAAAACAGTGTTTCTCAACCGTGGCTTCATGATGGATATGGATTATGATGCCAAATTAAAGTTTGGCAGAGGTTTTGTGCATTCCAGTTTATATGATAATGTATTATGTTGGTTTTTGGAATGCTTGATTCTGATTGGTCCATTGTAACACTAAGCCATTATTTTTGTATAATTTGTTATTTTTTATTAAAAATAAATAAATAAAGCAAAATGAAAATAATGCATTTTTTTTGTTTAATTTGTTACATTTTATCAAATGAAATGAAGAAAAAATCAATAGCATAAAAAAAAGCAAATCATTGTCTATAGTTTGCTACTTTTATTTAAAAAAAACATTTTTATAAGTAAATAAAAAATATCAAAATAAATAAATAATATCAAATAAAATCAAACATATTTTTGTATATTGTTTTTTTTTTTACTTTTATGAAATAAAAGATATAATAAAATAAAATGTATAAAAAAAACATACATAACGGTGGCTAAAAGTTAGTTTGCATTTACATTCATGCATTTAGCAGAAAAAAAAGGTTAGGATGTCTGCTTGATTCATAAATGTATACAAATCTAAAGGTACTATTATTATTTTTTTTAAGTTACAATGTAAAAAAAAAATGCATTCAAATAAAAACTACGCAAAATATTACGCTATTACAATACAGCATTACGCTATCTGATCTTATATGTAACCACTAGTAATTAAATATATGTATTTATACATCTGAAGAAGAATTGAAACCTTAGAGGGGTATAAACCCGGTTGGGAACCTGGCTCTATTACAAAATGACTAAGCTGCATTGTAGGTAATGAGTTATTGCTGTTTTATACAAAACTCTCAAATGATCATGTTTAATTCTTCAAAGAGAGCAGGACACATGCCATTTCTTTCTTTTGAAGCAGTCTGTATCTAAAAAAGAGATGATGTATGTCTTCATCATTGTGAATGGGATCAGTGTGGTTTAAATCCTCAAAAGAAAAGCATGTCTTTGTGTACTTGTGCTGAGTCTGTCCCCGTCTGGGAAGCTTTTTGACCTATTCATGCTTACTCCTTCAGAGGAAAGTATTAAGTCATATGAAACAGTATTAAGCTTGCATGTTTTTAGAAATAATACATATAAAGCCTGTTCTTGCCATCATGTCACACAGGCTGGTTTTCCACCTGGAGTCGTGAATATCGTACCTGGGTTTGGACCAACGGCTGGAGCGGCGATCGCCAGTCATATGAACATCCACAAAGTGGCATTTACAGGCTCTACAGAGGTGAGGAAATTATGGGATAGGAAAAACATATTGCTCAAAGTCTTAAGAGAGACACAACTGATTGATGACACGAATGCAATTATTGATAAACCGTATTATTTCTATATTTCTGCCATGCAAATATACATTTTAAATAAACGTGGTAAGCAGTACAGATTAGAGAATTGTTTTTTTTTTTTTAATTAAAATTTTATTTTATTAAGACCTCGACATGCCAAAATGTGCCTTAAACAATGCATTTACAATGCATTTGTAAAAAATATATTCCGGATAATAGAAATACATTTAAATTGGAAATAAATCTAAAATAAAATGTGTAATGTGTAAATTATATATATACATAATTATATGACAAATTTACAATATATTTGCATTGAATTGACAACATTTTGAAGATATAATTTTTATCTGTGCACTTCAAAGTGTTGTTTATTCAATGCAAATATTAAGTAAATGTGTCAAATATAATGTATAAGGATAGACACACACATTTATATTTGATTTCTAATTCAGTGTATAAATACAAAAAAAAATGCATTTGCATTTTTTTTCATATCTTCACAATTTTTGGTTCATTTTAAAATACAGTAAAAATTCTATATGAACATTCATTTATTTATTACTTGGATTGCAGAGAGGATTAACAGATACATTTGAGATGCTATTTTCTGGAAATAGCGTGAAACCATTGGGTTGACATTGTTCACGTGAGCTGAATCTCGGCGCTCTGAACTGTAATGCTTCAAAGCGCTTGGCTGTTCTGGCCAAGTTTCCCCATCATTATGTACATAACAAACCAGCTGACAGTCATAAATCACATGGTCAGTGAGCGCTCTGGTTATTGTCCTGTGCTGTGTTTGTGTTCAGGTGGGTCAGCTGATCAAAGCAGCGGCAGCCAAGAGCAACCTGAAGAGAGTGACTCTGGAGCTGGGAGGGAAGAACCCCTGCATTGTGTTTGCTGACTCAGACCGTGAGTGATGTGGTTTCCCAGATCCCACTGCTCAAACAGTAATGAGCACGCTGGGAAATACAGGGAATGGGAACGATGTGTACAGTATCCTCCCAAATGAAGACCTGCAGGTCTCTATTTAAAACAGGGGAGTGTATTTAAACACTTGAGAGACACTTAAAAATGTCTGCATGTCATTGCATTAGAAAACAAAAACCAAGTGCATTCGTTTTAAAGTGAAGCGGCACACTTTAATCAAACATCTGCTAGTTTTTTAGGGGGATAATAAAGTATTGCATGGCTCTCTGGGGTATTTAATTTTCATTGATCCATTGTGGAATTATTTTGCATAATTTTTTACTTTTTATGAAATGAAATAAATATGCATTACATTTGTGCATTTAGCAGACGCTTTTATCCAAAGCGACTTACAGTGCATTCAGGCTAGCATATTTTTTCCTAACATATGTTCCCCTGGGAATCGAACCCACAACCTTTCGCGTCACAGGAACACTAGAATAAATAGAATAAAACAATTCAATTAATACATATATAAATACATACAAAAAATTTATTGTGTCTCTCTTTTGGATTGTTTTCTTCTCTTTGTATTCCCTGTGATTTAAGTCACTTTGGATAAACGCTAGTATATTTATAAATGTAAATCTAAATGTACTCCTCTATGGTATTTTAGGTTTACAGTATAAACAAAAAAAAATTATGCGCCTTTAAAAAGTGCATTTTTTTAAATGTATTCAACATAAAATAATGTTATAATACAACATTACAATATTATTCTGATCTTATATGCAAAAATGAGTAATAATTCCAATGAACATGCAAGTTTGCAACAAACATGTTTGTCAGGTTTTAAATGATAATGCAAAAGTTGAAAGTGAAATCAAACAGAATTTTTGTGTTCGTGACTCATTAGTGGAACATGTTCATAATTCATTTATGCATCCACTAAAAATCAGCAAAACACCAGCCGATCAAAAAGAAGCAGGTAATGAAAAGTAACACTTCAAAAAATGATTCCCTTACTCAGTAGTTTTTTTTATATATAGTTTTTCTAAATTTTAAGCAGAATTCACTTTGTTTTGATTCATTTTTCAGCAAGCAAAACCTAATGTTGTAAGTCATTATGCTTCTCGAGTAAGTGTCTCTTGAAGTGAAGCTTCTGCAGAATTTGAGAGCACAAGTAGTCATTTTTTATTGAATGCAATGACATTCAGACATTTTTGACAGGGCTATAGCAATGTCAAGGTCATGGATTTAATTCCTAGCAAATGCATGAGCTGATAAAGTGCATGCTTTGAATGCAGTGTAAGTTGCTTTGGGTAAAAGCGTCTACCAAATGCATAAATGTAAATTGCTTAATTACCCTGACATGCTTAAAGGCTCATATATATTTGCCACAGTTCTTCTGGACTGAGTCTGTCTCAGTTTGTTTAAATAGGACTTTTGAACAGTGTATATATCAGATATGACACAGTAGGCTTTATAGGGTTAAGCTGCTAAATACAGTACATGTTAGATCAATACACAGTGATTTAAGTTCATAGATTGTGGTGTGGGTTGTATTTCTTAAGGGGAAGTTTATTCAGCCCCAGGGATGTTGCAATACTCCAGACCACCCGTGCAGCTGTGAACTCGCTGCTTCACATGCGTCTATTATTATGCATGTTCACATCTGCACACAAACCCAGACTTACGCCAATGCACAGCTCATTAAACTCCAGAAACGGTGTAATGATATAATGCACGATGTTATCAAGTTTACAAATGAATCAAAGCATGAACATCGGCGCTGCTGCGTAATGCACTGCAGTTGCACTGAAACAAACAAAACATAAGGGCATGGGAAAAGAGTAAGTGTGTTGTATAGAGTGCTCACTGGTGTGTGTGTGTGTGCAGTGCAGTTGGCGGTGGAGGAGACTCAGAAGGGCTCGTTCTTCAACCAGGGTCAGGCATGCACCGCTGCATCACGTGTCTACGTGGAAGAGCCAGTTTATGACCAGTTTGTGCGTCTCAGTGTCGAAAGAGCCAAAAATATAGCGATCGGGGACCCTATGGAGCCACGAACCTCACACGGGCCGCAGGTGAGATCCTTGTGTTCACTTGAGAGTCGTTTCTCTTCTTCTATTCACAGCTCTTATGTGTTTCTGCTCTTGGGTCAGATCGACCAACGTCAGTTTGAGAAGATCCTGGAGCTGGTGGACAGTGGGAAGAAGGAAGGGGCGACGCTGGAGTGTGGAGGCTGTGCGGTGGAGGACAGACGTCTGTTCATCCATCCCACCATCTTCTCCGATGTCAAAGACCACATGCGCATCGCCAAAGAAGAGGTGCCACACTCCTCTGCGCGCTTTCAATAGTAAAACACACGGGGATAAAGCTACATGCAGTGCAGATCAATACAATTGCTAATTTAAAATTTGACAAAAATGATGATGTTTTCACTTATTTAAAAACCTACAGCTCTCCTATAGTTGAGCTCTTTAGGTGACCGATCTGAATAAGTGTCCTGTAGTGCCTCCTGCTGGATGATTATGCCTTTATAGACCTGCTCTCTCCCTGTAAGCAGCTGTAGATGTGTGCTGCCTGCGCTGATGTGTGTGTTTTGCAGATCTTTGGGCCGGTTCAGTGCATCATGAAGTTTAAGACGCAGGAGGAGGTGATCGACAGAGCCAACAGCTCACAGTACGGTCTGACTGCGGCCGTCTTCACACGGGACGTCCAGCGGGCCATGAGTGTGTCTGCGGCGCTGGAGGCGGGAACCGTCTGGTGAGAGACTCACTAAACTCTTCCTGTAAGCTGCTACACTAGAAAAATACACAACTTGACAATCGAGCCGTTGACCAATATGGGTTTTTAATATTGATATCTTACAAAGAAGAAGGAACAATACCAGGCTGCTATCTAATTTAATAATAATTACTCTAATAAACGAAAAAATATTGAAATAAAAAAGAAAATTTGCAATAAAAAGAAAATAATAATACTTTTATTCAGCAAGGATGTTCAATTGAAAAGTGACAGTAAAGCACAGCTGTTTCCAACATTGATAATAAATCAGTATATCATTATGATTTCTGAAGGATCGTGAGACTCTGAAGATGCTGAAAATACAGCTTTGATCACAAGAATAAATTACATTTTAAAGTATATTAAAATAGAAAAGCATTATTTTAAATTGCAATATTATTTCACAATATTAGTGTTTTCTTTCTGGATTTTTAATCAAATAAATGCAGCCTTAGTAAGTAGAAGAGACTTTACATTAAAAAAATATATTATTAAAAATCTTACCGAACCCAAACTTTTCAATGCCAGTGTATACACACACACACACACACACACACACAGACGTATATATTAATATATGCATAATTACGTAATTAATAGTGCTGTCAAAAAATTAATCGCGATAAATAAATCGAAATATTTTTTAACATATATATATATATATATATATATATATATATAATATATATATATAATATGTGTGTGTATTGTGCATAGTTGTTGTGTGTGTGTGTGTGTATTTATATATATACATTTTATATATATATATATATATATATATATATATATATATATATATATATATATATATATATATATATATATATATATATAAAAAGAACTCGCACATAGCATATATTTAGTAAATATTTACATGTATTTAAATGTATATATTAATATTAATATAATTTATAATATATAAACGTAACACTTTTCTTAAATCAAAACATGCATGTATGTACATGATAAATGAACACAATACACACACATATATTATGTCAAATGGATGCGATTAATCGTTTTACAGCACTAATATATCATTATAATACATAATTAAAAATGCATACTGTAGTTTTGTGTCCTCTCTGACCTCAGTGTATGAATTGGCCAGCAGGGGGTGATGTGTGACCTTTTGTTGATAGCTGAGGTTTTTCTGGAGAGGTCAAAGGTCATGTCTCTTTCTGTTCTCCAGGGTGAACTGCTATAACGCCTTACATGCTCAAGCTCCGTTCGGAGGCTTCAAGATGTCAGGAAACGGCCGAGAGCTGTGAGTGCTGCCATCTTTACCTCCTCATTTCGTTTCTCTGAGATCTACTTCTAGTGTTAGTAGAGCTCTTTGCACCATAGCTTTTGAGTTTCAAGACCGTTTTCCACCCTTTACTCACTAAAAATGTCTGATGAGACGATGTAAACATGTAGATTGTGTTCAACAGGTTTTTCAGCAAAGTCATGATCGTGTTGATAATTTAGTTAATTTGCTTATCAAATATGATACAGGAGAGGCTTCATAGGGTTAGAGTTGGAAAAGCTTATTTTCCTGTGATTATGCATGCAATAACAATATTCGATGTGTGCAGGGGTGAGTATGCGCTGGCGGAGTACACCGAGGTCAAAGCCATCACTCTCAAACTCAGCGAGCAGCCGACACTGTGACCTGTCAATCAACGGCTTCCCCATCAGGCTCCTCTCGGTTCATTTCATGTAGATGTGCTGTACAGACTGAAAAGAACATGTGTGTGTGTGTTATTTGTATTTAATTTGGATGTTTAAATGCTTTGCTTCTTTTGTTTTGGAGGTCCAGTTCATCTCCGAGGTTTTAAAGGTCTCCCGTCATGGCAGCTAAACATTAACTATGTTACCATGATTTGTTTTTTGTGTTTAGAAATCAAGTTTCTGATTGCATTTTATAAATAATCCTGTAATCCATCTTAAGCCTGAGGTTTAAGTTAAATTAAGGCGTTTCTGCTCCAGTAGTGGCACTAAACAGAATTGCAAAAATTATGTAACTGTTACTCTACATTGGTTTTGTGATGCCGAATGTAAATTGAATTGATAAATACATCTCTGCACTGTATATGTACAGTGGGTTGCCCTGCATATATTAATGTATAATTAGAATTAAAATGATTTTGTTTTCTTAATGTACATACACATCATATGACAGGGGAATCAATGCAATTGCTTTAAATATATTGTTTACTTTGACTTATTAAATAGCTATCGATTTAAAAAAAAAAAATTGTGATCTGTTGTACTAGAAGTACACACACACACACACACAATATGTATGTATATATTAAATCACTTTAACCAAGATTTAGATTTTGATTCAGATTTTTCCCCCTGTATTCTTTTTGATCTTTAAAATAAATTTAATTCAAATTCAAAATAAAATCATTGTAAATAAAATAAATGAAAAGACATACATAAAAATCTAAATTCAGCAGAAAAGGCAATAAAAAAGTAAAGAAAAAAAAAGGTTTTAGAGGTTTTAGGAAGAGGTTTTAATTTGACTGGGGTCAGTAAATAGTTTCTTCTTCTTTTTTTTTTTAAATAATACTTTTATCCAGCAAGGATGTGTTAAATGGATAAAAAGTGATAGTAAAGACATATATTGTTAAAAAAAGATTACTAATTTGAATAAATGCTATTCTTTTAATCCTTTTATTCATCAAATAATAATACAAATAAAAGAAGTATCACAGGTCACAGAAGGAAAAAAAATAAAGCAGCACAACAGTTTCAACTGTTCATAAATCAGCATATCATTATGGTTTCTGAAGATCATGTGATGCTGAAGACTGGAGGAATGATGCTGAAATACAGCTGCGCATCACAGGAATAAATTACATTTTAAACTACATTAAAACAGGAAACCAATATTTAATATTTCATAGTGTTACAGTTGTGTTTTCTGTATTTTTGATCAAATAAATACACTCCAGTAAAAATCATTAAAACTCTAACTGAAGTTGAACGGCAGTGCATTAAACAACGAGGAGGTCAAATCAGTTTTTAACTAACTGAACTCACAGCTTCATTTCTGTAGAAAGAGATGCACAGATGCAGGTCATTCACTAAGGCAACTTTCATCTCTCTCTCCATATTTATAATGTAGAAAAAACAACAACAGTTGACTAATATTAAATGATTTGCAACTTCCATATCTTACATCGATGTCTTGTTTCAACATTAAGGGTCATGACAATAAACAGGGTTTCACTTTAAAATCCAGGAGTGTCAAACACACACACACACACACACACAGAGAGAGAGAGAGACTCAATGTCTATGGTGGTTACGGTCCTGCTTTGGTGTAATGTTCAAAAGCAAAAAAAAAAATACTAATAATTCAGCAGAGGAAGGAATAAAAAGTAGAACAAAATTGTAAAAAGTAAAAAAAATTGTAATATGACTTGTACATTACACAATAGTAAGAAACAAGCCCTCTGAACCCCTCTAGAGTCCCATTGTTGAACACATACCCTTATACCAAAAGAAATGCAGCGTGTCCTCTTTTGTAGACTGTAGTTTGTTTCTACACCTGAGACCCAAATGTTTGAACGTGCACATTCAGTGAAACATGCTGAAACATGTCCTGTGAGGACACATCCAGCTGAAATAAACCAGTTACTTCATTTCACTAACAATCATGTAACCTTACCTAACCATGTAAACAGGTTTCTCGAGAAGGAGTTTCCTTCTTTTCTAGAGCACAAATGACAGGCCTGCAATATTTCGAAGAATTAATGTGGGTCAACCATAATTGTCTTTTTTTTTCCATAAAATATCCAGGCATATTTATTGTGTGTTAAGCAGAAGAAAGAGTTTCACACGGGGTTGTGACGTCATCTGTAGACATGAATGAACTCAAACCGCAGAAGTCTACGGAAATTCCAGGCGGAGCGCGCGCACGCACGAGCCGCGCACTCACGGGCTCTCGGCTCCTAAGAAAAGAAGTGTGTCCCTCAGATCAGGAAGTAGACATCTGTGTATGATCGGCGTGCGTCTACTTGGCTCATCCAAACCGAAAGCAGCACGCACAGGCGCCCCGCTTTAGTCCGCGGTTTACAGCACAGCTCTCGGGTTCAAGTATGTGGTGAGTACACTAAACTATCTTCTGATGTTGACTAGTTTCTGCGTAGCTCCTCACCTCAACTGCGTTATTTGAGACGCAACTAAGTCTGGAGCGCGCGCAGCCTCGATTGTAGATCAAGCGCGCCGTGCACGTGAGATACTCTGAACAGGTGAGACTGGGGCAAGTTGTCACACGAGGAAGTTGCCATAAATCTCAGTAACTCTGAAGTTTGGAGACAGAAGTCCATAGGTTTGGGGGTTTTTTTTGTAGCAGTGGTTTTGCATGTTGAATTTTTCGTGCTGTTCATGAATTGTTTCGTTTGTTTTAATATTTAAAAGTTCGCTGAAAAATCAATTTTGTTTCCATTGTGACAACTTAAGGCCGTGTGACAGCATAACCTGCTATTGGGTCAGTGTTGGTTCAGTGGGCCAAATGTTTTGGGGATAAAAATATAACTGTTTAATGATTCATATTTGTCTAGTTCAAGTTTGTGTTTATGAAACAGTTTGAAAATTAAAAACACTGAATGAATCACTGCAGTGTATGTGACAACTAGCCCCGGTGTCTTCTCTTTGACTAAGCAGAGTTGTAAACTTTAATAGTTGGAGTATAAATCCAAGTTAAGTACTGGTAGTATTCGATTCTTTGATGTGGTATTCAATATTTACTATGGTATTCTTGATTTCATGGGACACGTCCATTCTTTCAAAGCTTTTAATTGCAAAATGAGAGTCAGAAAATGTGTGGGGTCGTACCAGAGCTGCAGAGGACACTCGTTACAATTCAATGTAGCCTACTGTAACTCGCAAAAGAAAGCTTGTTTTGTTTGTGACCAAATGACCAGTGACCTCAAGCCAAGGAAAAATGAGTCCCGTCTTTAGCTGGCACAACACTTCAGCTGTGGAAAAGGGTTTTTGCTGGATGCTCTGGCTTCTTGTGGTGGATTGTAGACGTCTGGAAGAACTGGTCAAATGGACAATTAGCCTTTGGATTGGGTTGGCTTCGAGCTCTCATAAATGAAAGCGAAATATGAGTGGACTTCCTTAACATTGGACTACTATAAAAAGATTGGCAGTGGCGTTATGTTCAAGGAACTGCATGAGAAAGTCTCGGATGCCTCGGTGGATTTTAATATTCAAAATGAATCCTCATATTTAAATAAAACATTGTTCATACCCTGCTATTTCTGAGAGACAGAACGGATATTCAACAAGAAAAACACAGTTTTGGACTTTTTGCACCTTTGGAAGAGTGCATTTCAAAAGGAGAAGACCACAAAGATAATCTGTACTAATCAATGAGGCCAGGAAAGAGTTGAACTTTATTTCATGTTGCCTTTAATGTCAAAAGCAGTGAGTCTGTGACATGTTTTATGATTTACCTGTCTGCTGTCAGTGTTTATAGTTAATGAGGCAATGCAGTTAATATTCCACTATTCTGTTGCATTCTTCTTAATGTTAAAGTGTCTCTGAATTTTGTTTTGCAGACAAACACATGGATGGATGTCATGCACTCTGTTCCTGAAGGGCCATTTAGTGTATCTTCAGTCAGAAAAGACGACTTCCGAATGACTCGGCAGCTTTCAGCCTGAAATATGTCGTCGTACTGGTACGTCAAAGAGACTGCGGATCCAGGCGGCAGCACCAGCGGCATGGAGGAGCAAGCTGGTAAGAAAACCTCACACATCCAGCAGGGTCCATGCAAACGGATAAATCTGACACTTGTTCTATGTAATGTTTCGCTTTTTCTAGATAGATTGCACATTTTGTATAATGCAATATTCTACGTAGAGAAAGCGAAACATTACATAGAACAAGTGTCAGATTTATCACTTTGCATTTACACTTTGCGTTTTCACTTTAAATGCAAACTATATAGTTTGCATTTAATGCACAGATCTTTGACAGAGGCTACGGTGTCAGTTTATTTTCCCTCATGCGTTACTATGCTTATCACTGTTGGATTCAATACACCATTTAAATAAGGTTGTCAGTCCTGATTCTTTGCATCGTGCAGTTAACAGTATGAAAAATGTCTATTTTATTCATAGAGTGCTCCCATTATAGTCCCTGATGCTGCATGATAAATCTCTGCCCTACAAAGCAAAAAGGCAGTAACTACGCAGAGTGCAAAAATAATGAAAATAATGAACGGATTGATGAATATGCTTTGGCTGAGCTCTGTAATGTCACTTTAAACAAACTCCAGCGTTTTCAACACTGTTGAGTGGATTCGGACCATCTGATTGGTCATTACGTTCACACGCTCTACACAAATGTCTGTGATTGGCTGCTTTGCTCATCGCTGCAAAAACACATTATAAATAGAAATCTTTGATGGTCTTCACAGAGCGCTCACACAAGTACACACTGGAGCATCAACATCATATAAATATCCACAATATTATCTTGTATCGCCATCACAATGATCTTGTAGAGTGCGTTGTACAAGCTTGTTGTCAAATGTGCTGATTTTGCATCAGTTTGAGTTACGCATGCCGCACACAACTGAAATACGGAAACGAGCCAAATCATGATATTCAGGGTCCTAAGAAGTCTTAATTCACCTTTCCACAAATTTAAGTCTTAAATATGAGCAGAAAGTCTTCAGTTCATAAAGTCATGGCACTGCAAAGACTTGCCTTTTTTTTTTAGAAATTGAATAAAACAAAGTGAGTTTATTCTTAAAACAGGAACATATATGTCAAGAATAAGTTTTTTTTCTGAGCTCTCTTTTGCATACATTTGTTAGTTTTAATCCATATTAATAGTCATTTCCATCCTGTAGTTAAGCTATTTTTGTACACATTATTAATGTATTGTGTGTCCTTCGATGAATTCCTTAAATTGGCTTCAATTGGTATTGAATCAGTCTTAAATTAATTGATAAAACCTGCAGAAAACCCTGGATATTGCATCATTTGAAATATAGTATATACCATTAATTTTGTAGTATGGTACACCTCGCCTTTTTATCTTTGTATGTTTGTCACATTTAGCCGTTTATTCAGTGTTCATTTTGAACCCTATCTGGCAGTAACCTGCTTGCAACAAAGACCAAAAAAAAAAAAAAAAAAAAATTCTCATGCAGACAGATTAAAAGCAGATCCTCTCTAAACCATTTTTCTCAGCGAAGGCATGAAGTCGGAGAAACTTCCTCATTGCTTTACAGATGGCATGTTGCCAGTGAATGTGGTGAGGTTTGTTGAATCAGTCATTTTGCATAATCATACCACTATGAAGGTTAATATTTCCCTCTGAGAGAATCACCAGTTCAGCAGCTTTCCTGTGTCATGTGAGAGTGTGGTATTGTGGCACTGATATAAAATGGTCTGGTGTAGCATGTAAAGAGCAGCGTGTATATGGTTTTATTGTTCTCTTCACCCCTGAGACACCATCTGTAGTGCAGTAACGGTTCGAGGAACCTCGCAGTCTGCACGGTGTATATATATAGTAATATGAAGTGAAACTCGGCCGGTCTTCAGATAGGTGTTTATAGCAGCGAACGTCACTTCCTCTCACATATACACTGGCCTGTGTGTCAGCATTACATGTACAGTGGGTTCAGCTGTCAACCTTTATTCAGATTTGGCTGCTGATCAATATAGGCATGACCACAGATTCACAGCTGAGTGTGCTCCATCTCATTTGTTGTTGATAACTGACTAATAGCTACTCATATCAGATTTTAAATTAGCCAGAAACGGCTTTTTAAATATGCACTAGCAATCAAAGGCTTAGACACGCTTGGTTTAGTTAGTTTCTCTTGTTCTTAAAAACACTTACAGGTAAAGGCTTCTGCTAAAAGTTTGAAACTAGTTTTGTAGACATATGTATTTTGGATTTGCTAAGCAGTTGTTATTTCATAGTTAATAAAATTAAATTATTATTTATATATATATATCTATATATATATATATATTTTTTTTTAAATGTCTTAAATATATAGATTAATTCATTTTTTTTATTTTATTCTTTTATGTGGCATGATGAAAATAGTTAAAATTAAGAAATAGTAGGTCTCCAATTCTATATAAATAAATGTATTTATAATTTTTTTATTTTTTTATTTACTGAATATCTAGAGGCATTTATTTATTTTAATGTTGAATTTATTATAATATTTCTATATGTTGAATATTTCAAGTAAAATAATGGGGTATATATATATATATATATATATATATATATATATATATATATATATATATATATATATACCCCATTATTTTACTTGAAATATATATTAAATAATTATTTTGGCAACATATATGTATTTATGTATTATATATATATATATATATATATATATATATATATATATATATATATATATATATATATATATATATATATATATATATATATATATATATATATAATACATAAATACATATATGTTGCCAAAAATTAAATATATTAAATTTTTGCCAATATATAGATGAAATTATATTGTGGTAGATATTTAAATGTGGCACATTTTTCTCAGGGAGTATATGTGTGGCAAAAAAATTGCTAAATGCTTTAGTCATCACAAGAAACAGATCCAGTCAAGTGTGTCTCAACTTCTGATTCAAAATTTGATGATGACTGTTGTTGGGCAATTATCAACTGTATCTTTCTATGACCGTCTCTATAGATGACCAAGATATGGCTTTCTGGGCTGCGCTCAGTTGCATTTTTCCGGAAAACCGACGAAGTAAGCACCCCGCAAAAAACGGTCAATATCCCCCCCGAGGTGAAACTTCATGTCATGGGTGTTGGGTTTCAGTTTTCCCGCCGACTCAGCATCAGCACCACCGTTGCCATTAGCAACAGTGAGTGTGTGTGAGAATCCATCGCTGTGTGTTAGTTTGGCGTGGCTCATGTCTGAGTCCCGTCACGTCTGTGTGTGTGTGTGTGTGTGTCGTCTGGTCTCGTGTGACAGAAACACTCGTTACAGAAGGAGGCCACTGTGCTAATCTGGCTTAGTGCAGCTTGAGCTGTAGCTGCAAACCCAATCTGAAGTCCTCTAGGGAGGGACAGAGACACTGCAGCCGGCCGGGGAGGGTTGGCTTTCACTCTTCAGAGTGTATGCAGTGTAAGATAACCTTGCCATTAGGGATAGCACACAGGGAGGAGACAGAGTCGGGCTAATGCTCACAGTTACTGAATGTACATCGAGCCTCTGGACTCTTGACAGACAATAATGAGACGATAGATCGAGCAGAATGATAAGGTACGTCTGCATTGTGAATGTCTCGTTTTCCATCGTTTCAGGTCCGTGTTCAGAGTGTAGGAAGTGATCCTTTCATTGACGCAATGCTTTCATATTCTGGGATTGAATTCTCTGAACGTATAAGAGAGATTGTGCTTTAACAGGAAAGTATTTTATTGTTTGTTTCTTAGATTTCTTTGTTGGCATCACTCACATCGTCTGATTCATTGTCACGTGGTTTAAAATGGTCTCGATAGTTTGTTCTTTTCTTAGTTGAAGTTAGTCTTAAACTGAGCAGCAACAAGATTTTAGTGTCTCTTCAAAAATGTCTATATTTTAAGGGGATAAAAATGCGATCCAAACTATCTTTTTGTACTGGAGAGAGAATGAAAAAAGTGAAATTTAGATGAGTTTGATTTAATCATCAGATTCTGAGTAAGTGTTAATGTGTCTCGTTTATATGCTAATGAGTGTTTAAGTGACAAGAGCTGAAACTCAAGAGGTTTGTATCGGCACATTTATTAGAGTTGAGGGATACAGCTAACATTACATCTTGATATTTTTTTAGGCCTTAAAAACATTTAACATATATCTTGACATCTGTGCAGTTATATGCTCAGTGCACCATGTTGGGACTTTTTATGAACATTTAATAATAAATTCAGATTTTAAACTGATTAATTGAAACAAACCATTCAAACAGAATCACATTAAAGGAAAATGTGCTCACCCTCAGGCAGAGCCGGATTATCCATAAGGGCACTTGGGCCAGTGCCCAGGGGCACCAACCATTCACAACAAATAGGGGGGCACCACATGACACAATTTTCGTAAATTGTTTTATAATTAACTTGAAATTCTTAAAAGACCATACATCACTTCTTTATGAACACTAACTAAATAATAATAATAATAAATTATAAATAAATAAAGATTACATGACCACTATCAGTCCCCCCCTTCCGTCCCTGTCAGAGTTGAGTTGGTCCACAACAAGTACGCGCAAATGTGTCGTTTTTTTAACGGCTACAGAAAATTAATCAAAATGGACAGACGTCAATGGAATGGTTTTGCAAAAAGAAAGTTAGAGAAAGACAAGGACGCTAGACATTTAGCTACAATTCAAAATGTTCCAGGAAGCGAAAGTTTTTTTTTTAAAACGAGTGAAAAATGAGTTCAGGACGATATTGACACAGAAGCGATTGACTGCACTCTCGCTTGCTCTCCCTGTTTACCATTGAAGTTAAAGTTAAAACATCAGCGTCTGCAGCCCCGAGAGGGTACTCTACGCTGCTCAGTGCTACTGTAGCCTACACTGAAAACATATATTGGTTCTTGGCTCTAAATAAATGCGATTTATAGTCCAGTGTGACTTATATATGTTTTTTTCCTTGTCAGGACGTATTTTTGGACTGATGCGACTTAAACTTTGGTGCGACTTATAGTCCAAAAAATACAGTAGTTTGACAAGTTAATAAATTAAATTTGATTTGAGAAATCACCTTAATTATGTCTGGGGGGGCATTTGAGGTATAGGGGCACCACACTGTCTTAATACGGCCCTGCCCTCAGGCCATCCAAGATGTAGATGAGTTTGTTTCTTCATCAGAACAGATTTGGAGAAGTGAGGTATTACATAATTTGCTCACCAACGGATCCTCTGCAGTGAATGGGTGCCGAGTCCAAACAGCTGATAAAAACATCTCAATGATCCACACCACTCCAGTCCATCAGTTAATGTCTTGTGAAGTGAAAACTGTGTGTTTGTGAGAATCAAATCCATGATTAAGCTATTTTTAGCTTAAACTGTTGCTTCCGGCTAAAATACAAGTCAATAATCCATAATATTGCTAAGGAATCAAACTGACCAACTCTAACAGTTTTTGATTTCATATAATTAGCAATATCATTGCAGAAATAAATATAGCAAAATATTGCTCAGCCCAGTGTTGACCGTGACTTTCAATTGTTATCTTTAAATGAATCATATTGAAAGTAGAAATGAGCTTAATAGTTTCAGAGCAGAGACACAAATTACTGAATGAACATAGCCAGAAGTGATTACATGGTTTTCTTGTGCATGATCTGGAATCTCTACGCACTGAAGGTTTGATTTAATTAGATGAAAGATGTTTTATGCACAGCTGCTATGGTCTGTTGATCAGGAGAAGTACACTGAAAGTCAGTAACATCCAGAGAAACTCAGTGTTTGAGTCTGGAACAACACACACAAACATTGGTTAATATAGTCCGTGTTTGATTTAGTAATTAGCTGGGGTTTTTTTTATTTCTGCTGTTTTTTTAATCTATACTTATAATACTTCCATTTTATAATTTTCTGATGCATTTTGCAATTGTTTTCACTTAGTTACAGAATGTGCCTTAAAGGGGTGATATGATGCTACATGCACTTTTACAAACAGTTTGAACTGAAATGTGTGTTGGCAGTGTATGTGCACTTTTTTTTTTTTATTTGCCCAAATCTTTACCCCTCTCTCAAAACGAGCCAAGCTTAGATGCCTGTGTTTGTGACGTCACACAGACAGGCCCCTCCCATGATAGTTTGATTGACAGTAGTCTTTCAGCACAGACTGGACTGGTGTTTTATCTTAGCTCCGCCCTGAGTGAGCTGTCATCAGTCCGCCATTGTTTCGCCGCTGGAGCAGATGTAGACAAGAATGACTCCTAAGCGATCGAGATGTTCTGTTGTAGGATGTAATAATGAACATAGCAGTCGTTATTTACTCCTGACATCTGAACCGCTGAAGATGCAGTGGATTACGTTTGTTTCAGAAGGGAATGTGCCTCCAATCTACATAAATACTTCTGTGTACATATGAATCATTCGTGATCCAGCTTCACCAACAGAAGAAGTGAGTGTAAGGTTTTTTTTTCAGTGAATGTTTACAAATCACTTTTCCTAATAATGTGCTAATTAGCAAGTTTCACAATGAATGAAGCTAAAGTAAACAGTCTCTGAGGGGCGGAGTCGGCAGAGCTCATTAACATTTAAAGGAAAATGCTACAAAACAGCGTGTTCTGAAAAGAGCTGTTTTTGACAGGGTAAAAAATTTGTTTTTTAACACAAACTATGTAACAGACTTTTTATGAATACCCTAAAGAATTATATCAACTTAGTGAAAATTCTCTTATTTACTGACCCACTAGTTGTCCCAAACTTGATGAGCATGAGTTACTTTCTTCTGTTGAACACAAAAGAAGATATTTTCAACAATATCGTTAGCCAAACAGTTGACGGTAGCCATGGACTTCTATAGGATTTCATAGTATGTCAATTGCTACCGGTACCTGTTTAAATTAGTAAATGATTTCAGGATTTTCATTTTTGGATGTACTATCCCTTTAATGCGCATTCACACTGACATTGACAGATTTATTTTAATAGAGTTGGTGATGATTTGAAATGACTCAAGCCACTTTGAAGATGAAGCCAACTTTGATCCGTATTTATGCTTCTCTTTCCTCCACATTAGGAGCATCTTAAAATCTTTCTAGGTTTTCAGATTTGTTAGGTTTCAGAGCAGAGCTGCTGTCTTGGCTTGGGTTTTTCCTCCAGGTTGATTTGTTCTGGCCTGGACTTGAGCTGAGACTGTATTGATGCAGGCTGGATGTCTAATGGTTACCCTCCCTCAGGCTTTCTCCAGCCGCTCATCAGAAAACGTTTTTCAATTATTCATATGAGCCTCTTCTATTAAAGCACACAGCCTTACTGGCTCTTACCCGCAGCTCTGGCTCCTTTACATCAGAGCAGATCTACTGTTAATGGAGCAGTGTCTGCAGACGGCCGCATTTACCAGGTAAATGTTAAAGGACTGGATGGACTAATGTGAATAATAGGAGAGCGTGATTGATCTGACCTTCACTGCCCTCTTGGATTGGTATCATAACACATCCCCACACCGAAGTCCAGCCACTGATCTACACCGAGCAATTACAACTCGTGATGTGCTGTTTTAATAATCACACAGACTAATAAAGTTTGCCCTAAAATGAACATTCGGTCTCGATCCCTCACCCTCATGCCATTTTAATTCAAACGCCACCTTAAAACCACCATAAAAGCCACATGCTTTATATAAACTTCTGAGGTTAAATATCTACCAATCTTTCTATCTGTCTGTCTGTCTGTCAGTTTATCACTATATCGATCGCTCTGTCTATAATACTTTCTATTCTGTCTGTTTTAAAATAGCTTTCTGTTAACTGTTGTTTTCGTTAATTGAAGAAAAGCTGAAATAAAATGCAATAAAAAAATACAAATAAATATTGAAATTTTGCCATACCAACAAACTGAAATAAAATAAGTTACCGTATTAAAATTGTGTGGGGGGGGGATTTAAAAGCTTTAAAGCTTGAAATTAAAAGCATAAGAAACTAATTAAACTTAAACGAAAATTCTAATAAAAAACAATAAAAGCTAATATTTTTTTTTAAATAAATAATGTTATAATTTATACTAATATCATATCTCTCTATCTGTCTGTTGGAATTATACCTGTCATTTTATTCATATTTAGCTGTATTTTTAGAGTAAATTTAGTGATGTGTGCTTGATGCATGAACATTTATTTTAGCATCATCAGGATTTTTAGCCTTTTAGATTTTTGAATTTTTTTATTTTACAGTTACAGCACGTTTTCCTTTGCTAGTTCATGTTAAATGGTCTTGCAGTGTGGCAAATGAATTTTTCAAAGTACAAATGCTATATTTAGTCTGTAAAATAATACGAAGTGACAAAAAATGTAATGCATAATTAAAAAAGATTTATCAAAATGCCATATAAAATAGTTTTAGATGAAGTTTTGCATGTCACACCACAACTTCCCGAAAAATATTTCATGCAAACTACAGTACCAGCATGCATGGCTTTTTTATTTAAAGTGTGTGTGTGCTTTTAGACATGTTTGGATCTGCAGGGGTTGTGTGTGACTATCACTAACCATTCAGTCTCCCCAGATCTTCCCAATGAGTAGGTGCTCTTCACATCAAAGGTGGAACTGGAAGAGCGCAGCTCCACAAATACACACGCACCAGTCCGGGGGGAGAGGCATGTGAATTCTTTATGAAGCTGACCTGATTCCCGGCAGATCCCTCGCCTCCTGTATCTGAAGCTCATTTCCCATCGTGTCGTCGTTGTTTTAGCATGAAGTTCGTTCTCTGATACTGAGTGTTTTGTTTATTTATGGTGGCTATGCCCCATTTGCAGACGTCCCGGCGATGGGAGCCAAGCAGTCGGCGGTCGGCAGCGTTCCCGGGAGTCATTCATCCACTCTGAGGAGCATCCAAAAGGCCTATACGGACGGCGATGACCAGAGGGCACGCGAGCTAATCCGGCTTTCCTGCGAGAATAACGGCGGAGAGGGACCGGATGGGGTGAGTTTGATCATTCGCTCACTTTATACTCTCATTTAAATGAACATTCACATAAGCACTGAAGTGAAGCGGTGCATTGTGCATGCAGTTTACCTGCTGAAGGACCAGCATTTGTTGTGTTTTGGAAGCTGCTATGGTGGTTTGGCAGCAGACGGGCTTTTTGTGGCATCATCAAAACATTGATCAGTCCTGTCCAGAGCATAATAGCCTGTTGGGCGTCCCATAATGCATTACTACAAGCTCCTTGGAGGAAAAAAACATTCAAAATATATTAGGATGCATGCAATATTGAAAAGTATTGCTGAAAATAGTTAAATGTAAGTTGCTGCTTTTGTAAAACTCTTCAAAATGAGAAATGAAATACAATATCGAACCAGTTTTGGTTACACATTGTCAGTGGCCACATACACACCGTGAAATCAACTCACCCGTTTCCTCGGTTGTTGACCCGTCTCTCTTCAAGATGAAGAGTGTCTTAATGGAACTTTTTCCTTGTACAAGAAACAAAACTGATATCCGATAATGGAAAAATGCGTTAATATTGGGAGAAATATAGGTAAAACCAAATATCGGTCAAACTCTAGTGTGGATTTAAGTTTGCTATAGGCTTGTTCTTATTTGCTGTTTTTTATAATGAGATCTTTTCAAGAGTTAATTTTTTACATTAAAAGACAAAAAATCTTGATTAAAACTGTCTGTTGGTTTTCTGTAAACTGTAATAGATCTAATCGTACATATCATTTAAATGTTAAAATGGACAGTTTTTTGGAAGTGAAAATCAAGAAGTCAACTTAGTTTACCAGTGTTTGTATTTGTATGCATGACTCCATGTGCACCTTTTATATATCATGAGTTTTGAACCGATAAATTTGAACTAACGAAATGTGCACCTTAATTCAATAAAAGTTGCTTTGGGGTAAAGTGTCAACTATAAATGTAAATATTGTGATGCCACAGTCATAGGGTTCAATTACCAGTGAATGGACCAGTGAAATGCATCTTCCATGTGCATGAATATAAATGCAGGTTGCATAATTTGAGGTACAGTATCAGCTTGAAGCTAACAGTGTAAAGTAAGTTATGCACCAAAGTTTAAAGGAAAGAAGATATACTGAAGAACCAAATACTTGCTGGCAGCCATTGACTTCAATAGTTTGGAAAATAATACTATACTGTGGAAGTCAATGGGAACAGTCAACTGTTTGATTTCCCACATTCTTCAAGATATAATCTTTTATGTGCAACAGAAGAAAGAAATCTCTAAACTGTTTTGGAACAACCTGAGAGTGAGTAAATGATAACAAAATGTTTATCCCTTAAATACTAAGGATTAGTTATAATTTTTAGGTTTTTGTTCTAATGATTAACCCTAAGAACGAGCAATAGTCAAGTATCCGGCTTGTCCTAAGATTGCATGAGCTTTTCTGATCTGCATCAGCAGGGGAAACGTGCTGAAAACATGCTTGTGAAACCCTTGATACTTCTCACATTCACACACAATACTGTGCTAAAGGGAAGGCAGAGCCTTTTAACAAATATTGAATATCACAGCTTTTTTACTCACTTTTCACAGTTTTCGCCTTCGTGTTGGATGTGTGAAAAATACAGTGCATGCATTAATTATATGCTTTCAAAACAGTAGAAACCCGTTATTGACCTGCCATAGACTCAGAACATTACAAATGGCTTGTGTTTCCAGTCTGTGATGCTGATAAGCAGATGGTATTCTGTTATGGCTTTAACATTAAAACATGTTTTGGCCTGTAAATCTGCTCTAGTGGTCTGTATGGACGTAATGTTGAATATAAAACAGCATCAAAACAAGCTGAAATCATTTGAATATGATGAGGCTTTGCTTTGGATTTAGAGCTGTATCATTGTATATAATTTCTTCTAATCTACAGTACTTCCTCCTGTCGGAGCTTAATATGCAGACATAACAATCCATTCGCATGTTCATTTCCCTGTTGTGTAAACGCTGTGACACTGATCTGTTTGTTTGAACCACCTGACTATGTTAAGTTTTGGCTCAACCAATGGCGTGAGTTTAAGGCGGGACTGTTTGTTTTTCCGACCAATGGGAGACAAGGGGAGTGTTTGGATTTAAAATTGTCTTAATGTTGATTCCTATTATGTTTTTGTTGTTGGCAACCATTGAGAAAACCTTAACAACCACTTTTCTAGCAATAAGAAGTAATTTACAATAGTATATTCGAATTATTTTTTAAGGGTCATGTGACTATGAAACTGCAATAATGATGCTGAAAATTCGGCTTTGCTCCACATGAATAAATTCAATTTTTAAATATATTCACATACAAAAATGCTTTTTGAATTCTATTAATATTTTACTTTTTTCTTTTTCTTTTGTGGCTGCATTTATCAAATCTTTATAAACTTATTTATAAAACATAAAAAATCCCAAAACTTTGATTTTTTTTGTGCAAGGCAGAAAGATTAATTATAAGGTGTTTGTTTCTTAAAAAGACTTTGTTCACAGTAAGGTGATTACAGATGACATGAGAGCGTGTGGTCAGCGAGTGTGCAGAGATATTCCTCTGTAAATACTGTTACAGGTCTCTAATGAGGTCATGAGTGATTGATGTGACTCTAATGGTCTTCTAACCGGCCATCAGTTAACAAACCCACATCTGATCATCGCATTAGTCCCGTTCAATCGCTGCTTCAGTGGCCTCTGAGATTAGAAATGTGTGCAAATATCATATTTCAGATATTTATGTGTGCTGCTGTAAAATATATGTAATCATAAGTAATTTACAATATTAAATTGTAAATTTGATTTTATATGTAAATAAGTGTTAATTTTAGAATTATATTTGTTATCTATTATATTTTAGATATTTATTTTCATGCTTTATATGCAAGTTATTTTCATGATGTATTTTTGGGCTGCCCCCCAGTAGTCGACTAAACACTAGAAGAGGCTTAGTCGACAAAGTCTTGTTTTTATTTTTGCTCAGATAAGAGTTATATATCATTCAAATCTGTCAGGGGTCTGCTTTTATATGTATACACTCACAATAACAAAAAGACGTTGTGCTTTTGTAAAATAAAGAAAACAAACCAGACTTTCTGCTGTCTCTGTTTCCGTGCACTGGAGCGTGGTGAAACTCGTCGTATAGGCAAAATACAAATAATCTCTGATTCTGTAATCCATATGAAAGGTGCATTTCTCTCCAAAGGTTCATCCACTGTATCTCTGCAGCTGACACACTACCTGAGGAAACACTAGTTTATTAAGAAGTAAAATATATTCTTGTTGTTTTTCCCCACACATTCATAGACTTTAATTTTTTTGCCGGTACTTTGTGAAAAGCATTATTTGCGCGATCGAGTGCAGAATAGACTATTTATTAAAAGCTCTTTATGGTTTAGTTCCCCACACCTAGTATATATTTAATTAAAATAAATGCATGATTAGTCGACTACCTTTAACAGCCTTAGAGTATGTATTATCTTTGCATTTCACATACTTTTGCATATTTTCTTCTTTTTAAAGCTTTAAATAGATTTTTTTATATCAGTACTGCAATACTTGTTTGAAAAGCTGCTTTGAAAAGGTGTACTTTTTGTAAAAGTAACTGTATTGTAATAAAACTCTGCATTCTGCATACAGTTTGCAAACTGCAGAAACAGCAGTAGAAATAGCCACACTTACTTCTAACCCTGATTCACAGACTCAGTGGAAAAAAGGCTGATTTTAGTGTCTGTAGGCCACAGCGAGCATGTACAAGAATGAGGAAGTGCAAACTCACATTTAAACTTTAGTTCTGAGGCAATGTAACATTTACAACAGAGGTTTTGTCTTAAATTAAATCGTAATTTGGAAGTAAATGACTAAATATGAAATAGAATACTAGCATATGCCTCTTAGTATAACAAACTGCATTGGTCTAAATATAAAGTGTTCATCCAGGGCGATCTTATTAACCGAAAACAGTATCCTCCAATGCAGTGCTCGACGTGAGCTTTCATTTCCAGTGTAACAAATGAATCACTGAAGCAGGTTTGTTCTTTCTGATTCTTGATGCATACATTTGGACTGTTAAAAAGTAAAGTAATTTGACACAAAAGAGGATGAAAAAGTTCAATTTTGAAACCAATAACTGAACATAACTTGCTGAATAAGGAATGAGGTCATGTGACCTTACTATAGCACACTACAGTTTAAAATGCTGTTTCACATAGTCGTTGAAAACAAAGCAGTATTCAGTAATCGTTTGGCATTGTGTCTCAACATTGGCAGGTAAGTGCCAGGTTCATTATGCACAATATTAATTAATATTTAAACAATGATCAAATATTCTCACAGTGCATCTACACTACAGTTTTTAGCTGTAATTATATTTTTGGGTAATGCACTAAATCACTAATATGCTACCATTGCAATGTAATTTTAATATAATGTTTTTATTAATACTTTTATTCATCAAACATGCAATAAATAAATAAAAAGTGACAATTTTACAGTAGGTTTCTATTTTAAATATGAGTTTTTACATGTATTTCCAGAAAAATATGAAGCCGCTCAACTGTTTTGATAATAATAAATGTTTCTTGAGCTGCAAATCAGCATATCAGAATGATTTCTGAAGCATCATGTGACACTGAAGACTGGAGGAATGATGCTGAAAATACAGCTTTGCATCACAGGAATAAATTACATTTTAATATATATTGCAATATAAATCATTTATTTTAAATTATAATAATTTTTCACAATTTCCCTGTTTTTACTGTGTTTTTGATCAAAGAAATGCAGCCTCGTTGAGCAGAAGATACTTCTTTTAAAAACATTATAAAATCTAATGCATTCAGTCTGTGGAGAGTCATTTGAGAAGGTAAAATACTTCCACCTAGTGTTGACTTCTCTGTAACCAGACGTGGTTTCACACAATCCACAGATTTCCCAGTATTTGGGACAAAAAAGCCTGCAGAAGTGCAAAAATATTATAATAAAGTTTTTGTTCCACCTTGTTTTTGATTGCAATGCCAGGTAGAAGTTAAGGAGAATTGATTTAAACTGCTTTACCTCTTTTCCTGAAGACAGTGTGTGTGTGTTTGTGTGTGTAGGTGCAGCTGCTGTGTTTGGTGGTTCAGAACGGTGACTTGGACGGCGTTCGGTTCTTGCTGCAGGAAGCACGAGTTACAGTCCCACAAGAGCCCAGTGAAGAAAACCCTGCCGTCTTAGCAGCACATCACGGACATCAGCTGTTGGTCCGAGAGCTGCTGGACTCTATACCACGTGAGCGCAAACCAAATCCACTGTCCTTAAACTCAACATGTATATTCAACATTTAAACTCATGTTGTATATTTCATGTTAACATACAGTACTCTTCTCCACTTCTGAAACAACTCTCTCTCTGGTTAGGTCCGTGTGTCCGTAAGGATCTGCTGAACTGGATGTTGGCTACGGCGTGTCAGCAGGATCATTTAGAGGTGGTGAAGCTGCTGATCTACACGTATAACGCTGACACCGAGGACTGCGCTGTTCATTCAGGAGAGTTTGCCATCATCAGCGGCCTGCCCCTGTACGCCGCCGCACAGGCAGGTACTGTAGACTTCTGCTCATCACATACTTCTCATTATTACTGCAGAGAATAGCTGTTAAACTGTAAGGCAACAATGCATGACATTTGGGAAGGACTTAATATGCATTCCTACCAGGAGCAGAGAATGTGAACACTTCTGAATCCATTTCTTCAGGGCTTATTCACACCAATTTGATTGCATTTTTTATGTGAATCACAGAGGGAACACTTTACTGTAAGGTTTAATTTGTTAACATTAATTATCCAATTTCCGAATGGCATTGTTTGAAGAAATTTGGACGGAAAATGCATTCTATTTTATTTTATTTTTATTATTTTAAATGCTTTTTGATCAACCCCTTGGTTAATTTTTGTTATTTTTTTATGTAAGATTTTAAGTTTTATTTTAAAAATTTAAGCATTTATTTAAAACATGTAAGAGATTTCATATAAACTGACCTATATTAGTTAACATAAACAATGAGCAATACTTCTACAACATTTAGAAATCTTCATGTTAAATGCAACATTAAAGAATAAATTTTTTTTAATCAAAAGTTATAGCTGTTAACATTAATAATTTATTTTTATTTATTAAGTAACATTAACAAAGATTAATACTATAAACACAATGCTGCTCGTTGTTAGTTGATTTCTGCTAATGTTAAGAAATGATTGTACATTTTACCAAAATGTTATATTTTGCAGATAAAAGTGTAAACGCAAATATTTACAAAATTTCTAGTGATATGTTACTTTAAAATTGTTTAGCACAGGGATTTACAAACTCAACTCTCAGCTGAACACCTCTGAATATACTTGAAATGACTTAGAAATGAGATTTTAAGGGAATATTTCAGTCATTTAATGTTTTTGCTTGTGTGCGGCTCAATAGTGTAGGTTAATGGTTACATGAACACAATCAAATCAAATTTCATATTTTTTTGTTGTATTGTGTGTGTGTGTGTGTGTGTGTGTTATGTTGATATTTTTATCAAAATACATTTTATTTTATTTTTATTATATTTTATTTTATTTTATTGAAAATTTGTATTATTTATTTAATTTAATTAAAAAATATTTTATTTTATTTTTATTATGTTTTATTTTATTTATTAATTTAATTTAATTTAATTTAATAAAAAAAATATTTTATTATTATTATTTTTTTTTATAGAATCCCTGGTCTAGTTTTACAGAATTTGAGTGATTGGATGTGATTTTGGTTTGACCAGTTATGAGGATATTATTAACTCAGGGACTGAACTAATTAAGCTTAATCATCCTGAACTGTACGCTGGTCCTGAAAAGTGAAAGCAGGGGATTTTTGACCAGGTTTTCCCGCTTTGCTCCAGCACACGCATGCACTTCCTCCCCCGGCCCTCACTTCCTCTTTCAGCGCGGAGGTGTGGAGAAATAAAGTGAAAGCTGTTCCTGCTCTAACTGAAGCTGGTTTTCTCCTCAGGAAACAAGGAGGTGGCGTGTTTTCTGCTGGACAATGGAGCCGGTTTCTCCTCGTACACGCTGATGGATCACGCAGACTTCAGCAGGGAGCTGCTCAGACAGCGCCACCTGCAGGACAAAGACGCGCCTGCGGACGGGACGCTGCTGCAGGTGAGACTCGTCCCTCTGAATTGTTTTAAGATCAGGCCTGGGCTCGTGAACAATGCTGCGACTTCATTTTACGGAAGTTTCAGCTTTAGTCCTTGTTCCTCTTTGGTAATGTACTCAGGACGAGACTTCATACCTGTGCATAAACACTGACAAATAACATCAAAATCATAGTAAAAGGAGTATAATGTGTATTAGAGGAGCTGTGGTGTAAATAATTGATTTTTAAAACTTAATAACATTAATTAAAGGAGTTAAATTGAACTAAATTCATGCAATTAGATTCTCAGTTCATTTGAGCTTATAAACACCAGCCTGTGTAAAATATTATGCAACACAATTATGCCACAAGGTGCTTCACATCCTCTTGAAAAGTTCCTGTGTATGAGTTTTTAATTTTTACATTGACTCTTTACAAACACAAAGATTTTTAGCACCAGTACAACGGTATTTTATTGCTGTACATAGTTATTAACTTTATTATTTTGGTTAAAACTTAAACTTAATATTTATAAGTAAACATTTACACTCTTAAACAATCTGAAAACATTTTTATTTTTAGATACTTAAATATTTTCTGAATTGCTACATAATCTTTCATAAAGATAATACAATGAAATTAATATATTATATTATTATATATCATATTCTTTTGTACTAGTAATTATATATGTATGTGTTATTTTATTTTTTATTTTTTTATAATTTGTATTAATTATATATTATATTTTATTATTCTGTAGTTATTATTTTATTAATTATGACAATGTTATTCTGTACTGTAATATATATATATATATATATATGTGTGTGTATATGTATGTATATATATATATGTGTGTGTGTGTGTGTGTGTGTGTGTGTGTATGTATTTTTTTTGTATTTTCTATTAATTATATATCATACAATATTATATTATTCTGTACTAGTAATTATATATGTATGAGTTATTCTGATTTTTTTTTTAAATAAATGTTCTTGATTATTATTATATTTTATTATTCTATATTTATTATTTTTCTTAATTATATTATATATGTGTATTTGTATGAGATATTCTGTATTTTTTATTTTATAATTTTATTAATTATATTTTATTATTCTGTATTTATTATTTTTCCTATTTTTTATTAATGATCATATTATATTATATGTTATTATTTTGTACTAGTAATTATATATGTGTGTATTTTGTACTTTTTAAAATATTTTTTTTTATGAATTATATGTTAGATTTTGATTCCTCTTTATTATTGCTGTACAAATGAGTGTTGAAACATTGTGTGTCATGTCAGCATTTACAGTAGTGATCAGCACTGATGTTTGTCCTCAAGGATTGTTTAATCATCGCATCTTTAAGTGGATGTCAGTAGACCTCTGTTCCTCGTCCACAGGCCGTGCATGTTGACTGGTCGGGACTGAAGCTGCCCTGGCTGGATCTGGATTGGTTCATGGACGTGTCGTCTCGGATCACGGTTCTGGATCTGTCTCGTAACTGTCTGAGCTCGCTGCCGTCTGTGGTGCCCTGGGGTCTGATTCATCTGCACTCGCTCAACCTGTGCCACAATCAGCTGCGAGAGCTGCCCACCCCGAGCTCATCGCAGGAGATCATCTGCAGCCGGTCCGTGACACCTCCACACACCTTTCACAATCCTTCTGATATAATCAGGATTATGAAACAGGAAAACATCTGTAGATGCTGTCATGTGCTCGTCTCTGGCTGATGTGTCTCTATGGCCCATGTTCTCTGTAGATTGGCTCATGTGAATGTGAGTGAGAATGAGCTGGAGTGTCTTCCTGTCGGTCTGCTTCATCTCGGCCAGTTGAAGAGGATTTCTGCAGCCAGAAACAAACTTATCAGCCTCTTCAACATCCCCAATGGTACAAGCACACACACACACATTTGTTTTTGTGAAAAGTGGGTTCATCCCATAGGTGCAATGGTTTTTATTCTGTACAAACTGTATATTCTATTGCCATTCACTAACCCTAACCCTCACAGGAAACTTTGTGCATTTGTACTTTCTCAAAAAAACTCATTCTGTATGATTTATAAGTGTTTTGAAAAATGGGGACATGGGTTATGTCCTCATAAGTCACCCTCTCCTTGTAATACCTGTGTCCTACCCATGTCATTATACAGAGCTGTGTCCTGATATGATACACAAACAAGAACACACACACACACACACAAATAAGTGCACACACATAAGAGCGCACACATACGCATAAGCACACACACACACACACAAACACACACAAGCACAAATACGCATAAGCACACACACAAACACACACACACATAAGCACACACATACGCATACACACACACACACAAGCACACACAAACACACACACACAAGCATACACACATGCATAAGCATACACACACACACACACACACACACACACACATACGCATAAGCAAACATACACACACACACACACACGCACTAGCAAACACACACATACACACACACACACATACACGCATAAGCATACACACACACACACACACACGCACTAGCAAACACACACACACACACACACACATACACGCATAAGCATACATACACAAGCATAAGCATACACACACACACACACACACACACACACATTCACGCATAAGCATACACACACAAGCATAAGCATACACACACACACACACACACACAAACACATACGCATAAGCAAACACACACACACGCATAAGCAAACACACACATACACACACACTCACACACATACACGCATAAGCATACACACACACACACACACAAACACATACGCACTAGCAAACACACACACTCACACACATACACGCATAAGCATACACACACACAAGCATATGCATAAGCACACACACACACACGCGCGTTAAGCATACACACACACGCATAAGCATACACACACACACACACGCATAAGCATACACACACACACACACACGCATAAGCAAACATACGCATACACTCACAAACACACGTTCACACACATGAGCACACACACACACGTTTGTTATACATATATATATATATATATATATATATATATATAGGTAGATATACTTAGTCATATTTTATATATGATAAATAAACAGTGGTAATTGGTACTAATAATAATACCTGATCATGTTTTATAGAAACTATATAGGTATGGGTCATGTATGTCACGTCACTTTTGTTTGAGGCTTTGATAAAGGTGTCTTCTTAATGTGTTCATGTAAAGACGGTTTGTTAAGCATCTGGAGATAATAGAGTGGCAGTCATCACACACCTGTGTTAGCATGACAGCGCTAACAGTGTGTTCTGCTGCAGGCACGAACTGGATCGGCCTCCGTAAGCTGCAGGAGCTGGACGTGTCCCACAACAGCCTGACAGACCTGCCCTCCTCCATCCTGCACTGCCTGAAGGCCCTCGGCTCGCTGGACATCAGCAGAAACAAGCTCAGCCGCTTCCCTGACCCCTGGGCCTGTCCTCTGGTGCGTCACGTCCTGCATGGGGTCACACACACGGCCACCTCCATTATCAACATACACCTACATACAGGGCCATAAGCTAAGCACATATCACATGAAACATCATGATGCCTCTACAAGACAAACATGCATCTGTTTGTGATTTGAGGTTAAATGAATGACACGTTTATGCATTATCAGTGAATAGCAGTAGGGATGCACGATAATATCGGCACAACATCGGTATCGGCCGATAAAAGCTTAAAATGACCATCATCGGTATCGGCCGATATGAATATTTCTGCATATGAGCCCAACCGATATTCTCCAAGTGAAATAATTGACCTGTTTTTCAGGTGTGAATGTCTGTCTACATTTGTAAAATAATACATTTATGGTCGAATCAGTACAGAAGAGATTTCTCTTCAGTAAAATTAAAGTTTAAATATATCAGGCGAAAATGTTTATATATATATCGGTATCGGCATCGGCCAAAATTATTTTGAAAATATCGGCATATCGAATATCGGCCAAAATCCAATATCGTGCATCCCTAAATAGCAGTGAATGTTTTGTCAGCATGTCAATCATTTTTCTGACAGAAAATCTGCAAAGCTTCAAACAACCAGATCGAGTTTCTTCCTGACACCATCTCCATCTTCTGGAAGACGCATCTGAGGGAGGTGGACATCTCCGAGAACGTCCTGAAGGAGCTGCCCTCATACATATTTGAGCTAGAGGTAAGGAAATGTGCTGAAGAATTAAAAGAAGGTACAACATTTTAACAAAAGAGATGACGCATGTGTCTGGGTGTTGTACTAGTTTACAGTGATTTTTTTTTTTCCCCTTTCCTAAATGGACAATTATTTTTCTCAATGTTGTTATTCTCATTAATTGAATTACTGGTAATAAAGATAATATTTTTACATTTTAATTTGATAAAAAAATACAAATGTAATAATGAAAAAATAATATAAAAATGGAAATTTAAATACATTTATTTTATTAACTCAGCATAAAAATATAAAAAAAAATCATGGGAGTTTACAGGAGGAAATGTGTGGAAATTAAAATAAGAAATTAAATATGATATAATATTTTGACCAAAGAAAAAAATTATGCATGAGTTTATATGTTGTATTTTTTTTTAAAGCCCATTATTCTCAATAATCTGAACGTCATTTATTCTCATTAATCATTAATCACATTGCTGTGATAAATCTATTATTTTTATTTTTATAATAATTAATTTTTATAATTAAAATATAAACAATTATATAAAACAATTATATATATTTTTTTACTTCTAACAGTGTTGTTTTATATATGTTTTTGGTTTTCTTTGTCAGATCTTACAGGAGGAAAGTGCTGAAATTGTCTTGAAAATAATGTCACAATGTTACATCACACATACACGACTTACTTCAGTGATATTGTGAAATCTGGTCACCAGGCGTGTTTTTGACAGGTTCTGTAAGGTTCTCCCACTAATATCTTTTCCTGGTGAACTCCTTTAATTCACTAAGAAACTGTGTGTTTTATATATATATATATATTTATATTTGGCCTAGCAGCACTGGGTCCAGCAGTGTGATATGGTCTTGAGCTCAAGGTGGCGCTGTGCTCACAGTAAACGTCTACTGTAACACATCTGAACAGACACCAGTGAATCAGGGAAAAGCTTCAGCTTTAATAATTATAGCTTTTTACACCAATAAGCCTGAGAGGCTCCAAATGTTTACATCAATTCAGCCGAGCAGCGCAGACGGGATTTTATAGTTTCCTGAGCTTCACTGTCAGTTTCACAAATGAACTGTCAACACAAAGCCAACGGCGGACAGAGAAATAGAGAAATAGAGATCGCAAGCTAGAAGAAAAGAAAGCATAAGAGGAACGGGAGTTTCGTCATTTAAAATTCAATTGAATGCAGTTTGTCTTGAAAATCTGTGCTCTTTTAAACAGCAGATATTTGTTGTCTGTGAGCGAAAACGATGATTAAACCGAGACAAACGAGTCAAAACTGACAATGTGTTATTTATTTATTATTATTATTTTTTGTATTTATTTAATTGTATTACTTTATTTTGTCGTTGATTTATTTAATATATATTTATTAAATTATTTTGTAATTATTTTATTGTTTTGTTGTTGGATTTATTTAATCTTATTTTTTTGTCTTATTTATTTATTTATTTTTACTTGTATTATTATTTTAATTTTAAATTTAATTTTTTGTCATTTAAACCAAAAATATTTACCTGAAATCCACTGTAGAAAACTAAACCTGCATATGTCTTTAATTATTTGTCAGCAATGAAGCAATAAAACTCTGCACATAACAGATAAATGTCTCATATGTGCTAATAACAGTAATATAAATAGCAGTACAGGTGTGTGTGTGTGTGTGTGTGTGTCACTGAGATCACTGTGTGTGTTTTAGGCCATCGTCTCTCTGAAGTTGTGTGGGAACCAAATCTCCACTCTGCCCTCTCCAAACAAATGGAAATGCTCTTGTCTGCGAACACTAGACCTGTCCAGAAACCAACTGGGGAAGTAGGTCAAGCACACACACACACACACACACACACACGTAAATGTATATATACATATACACACACACACACACACACACATACACAGACACATACACAGACACAGAAAGACCTAGGGAGCCTATATAGGCAGCATTTTAATGCATCTTGAGCACACTCTCAATCTGAAGGCTGTTCGTTCTACAGAAACTCTGATAAACATAATAATAAGTCAAACAGTAATTTTTTAAATGCATTGAACTATTGCTTGATACTTTTTTGTGTGTTTTGCACATTATGTATAAAGAGATTGCCTTCTCTACAAAGGATACATGAGATGCTGCTTTATCATTTGTTTGCATAACACTATTTTTAGTTTAGTTTTAGTTTTTTTCATTCCTTAGTTGTTGTTGTTGTTATTAAAATAATAATAATAATAATTAGTTTAGTATTGTGTTGTTTTATTATTAATAATAATTTTATTTTGTTTTTATTCATATTCTTTAATTTTATATATATATATATATATATATATATATATATATATATATATATATATATATATATATATATATATATATATTTATAAAGTGAAAAAAGTGATGTGACATTCAGCCATAAATATTAATTTATTTATTTGTATATTTTAATAATTTGTTAATTGTTTTATTATTATTATATGTTTTAATTTTATTTTGTTGTTGTTATATTATTGCATGGTTTTATTTTATTAATTTTATTATTGATTTTATATTATTATTTTGTTGTTGGTTTTGTTTTTTACATATTTTTTATGCATTCGTTTGTTTTTATGTATTTTGTTGTTTTATTTTGTGTTTTGTTTTCCTTTGGACAGTGCTAATACTGATAATCTCAAATTACCATAGAAATGGGTAAAATCGAGGTAAAATGGTCCATTTTAGACACATTTCTAGCTATATTTTCCGTGTTGTGTATATAATGCATTATGGAATTGCTTTCTCAGCAAAGAATACATGTAATGCTGTCTTGTAATTTGGCTTAAAACATATCTTAGAAAGATATTTAGAAAATACATTCGGTAAAATTTTTAGGGAGTGCATCTATGAGATCTATCTGTGTTCAATGCTCTACTAGTTCACTAGTCCAGTCCTGGTGGTTGTATATAGAGACTGTGGAGATCTGAAATCGAATGTTATTTTAGGACGGGAGAGCCGAGCAGAACCAGGAAGCTGGCCTTCTTCACCACATGGCACAGACGAGACCCAGATCCAGGTACAGTGCCCTCAAACACTGCGGTCACCACGCTGCAGGCCTCACCAAACTGAGGGATCTCACCAGGGGAACCATGTTTTGTTGAGACTGTGAAAAGTGTGTGGATCGTTTTAGTAATGGCATCAGAAGCTAAACTAAAACCCTTTCAGACGGATCCAAAAGTCTGACTCATATTAGACTTTTAATGTGTTTTCAGGCAATAATGCATTTGATTCAACAAAGTGTACAAATGCATATCTTTACTCCGAACGCAAGACTAAACAAACGTGTTCTTTTGAACTTCTTTTCATTTAAGAATCCTGGACAAAATTACATCACAGTTTCCACAAAATATTATTTAATAATAATCAGAAATATTTCTTGAGCAGCAGATCAGTATATTATAATGAAGATCATGTGACACTGGAGTGATGATGCTGAAAATACAGCTTTGATCACAGGAATAAATTACATTTTGCAATATAATCAAATAGAAAACAGTTGTTTTAAATTGTAATAATTTTTCACAGTATTTCTGTTTTTACTGTATTGTTGATCAAATGCAGCTTTGGTGAGCAGAAGAGATTTCTTTCAAAAACCTTTCAAATATTACTCATCCCAAAATTTTGCCATTTATTATTATTAATATATATATTAATTGTGAGTCTATATATATATGTATATGTGTGTGTGTGTATATGTATATATATGTGTGTATATATATATATAAATGTATGTGTATATATATATATATATATATATATATATATGTATATATGTATATATATGTATATATGTATATGTATATAATATATATAGACTCAAAATATATATATATATATATATTAATAATAATAATAAATGGCAACATTTTGGGATGAGTAATATTTGAAAAATAATATACTGATTTGCTGCTGCTCTATTTTTAGTATTTTTTTATATATATATATATATATATATATATATATATATATATAGACTAAAAAAAAAAAAAAATATATATATATATATATATATATATATATATATATATATATATATATATATATATATATATATATATATATATATATATATATATAATATTTATTTATTTATTTATGAAATCCATTATAGGTTCAGATGCTTTTCTTTTTTGTTGATATTATTCATTATAGAATTGCCTCCTCTGCAAAGATTTAATATTATATATTATATCCTTTTTTTGTCACTTTATGGAAGCAAAATAAAGATATAATGAAGTATATTTGTTGAATATTAACACAAAGCTGGTCTGATGGCCTGCATTAGAGTCAGAAGTATGACTGCTGCAGTCCTCCGTGATCATGCATTAGTCTCCGGGGATTTGGGTTTGAATGTTGTGTGCTTCTGATCAGGTCCTCATCTCCTCTGGCTCTCTTTTGGCAGTTTGTCCCATTGAGTTTCCTGTGATCCTGCGGGATTCTCTGGAAGTCCTCTTCCTGAACGACAACCAGCTGGAGTGTGTGCCGCCGTCAGTGTGTGGCCTCAAGAACCTCTCCGAACTCTATCTGTCCAAGTGAGTCGCAGGGAATCATGGGAAATCATGGGACTTCTGCATTTCTTCCCACTTTATTACACGTCTCTTAGGAATACCTGACTGTGATTGGTTGGTCGCAGCATTCAGATATTTTTTTTGATATAAACATTAGATAAGAAACTTTTTTTAGGTAGTTCCCAATCATTTCTAATTTAATTCTAATTTCAAGAGCACAAATAAATAAGACTTAAATTTAAATTGAGATGAAATCTGAAAAAATATATATAAAACATGTTAAATATATAAAAAAATATAAAATATAAAAAAATATAAGATATTAGAAAATTCTATATAATCACTCTTTATTTTTCCGTAATAAAATAAATCTTTATTTATTAATTAGACTGATTTCTGAAGGATCATGTGACACTGAAGACTGGATAATGATGCTGAAAATACACATAAATAAATTACACTTTATAATATATTAAAATGGAAAACTATTATTTGACATTTTATTAATATAAAAATAAAATAAATTTAACCAAATCTCTCTCTTTTCGCATAATAAAATAAATGTTCATTAATTTGAATGAATTTATATATTTTTATAATGCATAATGTCAGTAAAAATTGCTGCATAGAGAAATCAAAATTATAAATCTTAATTATTATATTATGCATAAATAATTATTTAGTTCGAACAAAAAAACAAAAAAAACAAAAAAAAAGCACAATAATTTAAGATCATTTCAGTATTTTAATTAAAAGAAAAATTCAACCATCAAAAACTACAACTTAAAAATCCAATATATTTATATTTATAAAATCAAATCACTCTTTTCTTCTCACATAACATAATTTCATCTCAAATGTATAATGACGTTTATAAAAGACAAGAAAACAATCCCATAATGCCTTTTGATAAGCGCAGATGTGTGAGAAAATGGCAGATAGAGAGAAATAACAATTATAGAATTATATTAATTTTAACAATAATTATTATGTTATTTAAACTATGACTATAAAGTACAGTGCAATAATTGTTCATATTTAAAACAAAATGTCTATTTTTAGTTGTGTTTATTAGATGTAATCTAAGGAACATGTGAATGCAAGTCAAGTCTCCTGTGTGTTTTAAGTGAGGAACACTATTTGTTTAATGCCCAGGGTTTTCTCAGTGTGGGTGAGAGTCGAGAGTTGTAATATGCAGAATCAGAAAGGGCTTGTTCATCTGTTCTGCTTCCTGCTTGAGAAGCTCACAGGATGTAATGATGTCTTGTTTAGACGTTGGTAGCTTTGATTTGAATCCTTCCTGTCTCTGCAGTAATCCAGGTATCCAGGAACTTCCCATTGAGCTCGGGCAGCTCTCCAACCTCTGGCAGCTGGACATCGAGGACTTGAACATCGCCAACATCCCTGCAGACGTCAGGAAAGATGGTACCACACTCGCAGCTTGTGTCTACTTCAGAACAAATCACCAAGATTGCATTTCAGTAACACGAGATTATGAAAGTGGAAAAAAAAAAGTGAAAAAAATGCAGAAATAATATCTCATCTCTCATTAATATAATTAGTTTGAGTCTTGATCTGATCTATTTATATATATATATATAAATATATATATATATATATATATATATATATATATATATATATATATATATATATATATATATATATATATATATATATATATATATATAATTTATATAATAATAATAATATATTTGATTTAAAAAAAGTATATAAATATAGTTTTTGTAAATCAAATATATTATTATTTTTATTTTTTTATCAAATAAGCAGGATTTTACACAACTGCTGGACAGGGTAAGAATAAAAATAAATAAAGATGAAATAAAATAGAAATATTAGAAAAACTTATTTTAGTTAATTGCCAAGGCATTTCTAATATTCTAAAAAAAAATAAAAAAAAAATACATATATATATATATATATATATATATATATATATATATATATATACTTAAAATATATATAGAAGTAATAAATATATATATATATATATATATATATATATATATATATATATATATATATATATATAATAAATAAATATAAATATATGTGTATATATATATATATATATATATAATATAATAAATAAATATAAATATATATACACACACATTTATATAAACTAACTCTAAATAAAGAAAAATTCATCCTAAATTATTAAAGAAAAGTAGTTTATATATCCCTGTGTAGCTAAACTGTAGACCAAAGGACTGTACAATTAGTAAAAAAAAATATATATATATATATATATATATATATATATATATATATATATATATATATATATATATATATATATATATATATATATAGCCGTACAGGTGTAGTTAGCGCACACACTTTACAAAATATTTATTATATATATATAAAAACTTAATAAATAATTAGACATAAATATAAAATACAGCTACAAAATCAACAATCAAAAGCCATCAAAACCATATAATTTTTCAAATGTAAATGACAAAAGCACAAAACAAAATTACAAAAAAAATTAGTTTTTTTTAAATGAAAATAAATATTTTGTAAAGTGTGTGCGCTAACTACACCTGTACGGCTGCTAAATTGTTGATGGTTCATCATATGAATCAAATCCATCTCATGCGCTTTGATTTGGGATATAAGTTCATTGTTTGGATTTTCAGGGAAATTATCAAATGTAGATCTTAAATCTTTGAATCTTTTGATAAAAGCATCTGCCAAATGCATGTGAATACAATGTGAATGTATCTGTGAAATTGATTAGGTGAAGAACAGTGCTCTGTAGTAAACAAACTAATTAGTTGTCATGTTGAGCATGACATTATTTGTTTCTTGCGTTAGAGAATGTGTAATCTAGGATCTGTCTGATGAATATTTCATTGGTGAATCCAGCTGTGAGTCGTTCAGCCAGCTTTTCATTCTTCTGATGCATTTGTTGCAATATTTAATGTGTTTTACTGTAATAACAGCAGATTTGAGTAACATGATCCTCTCACAGAACTGAGTTTGGTATTAATGTCCCGTGAGTTCAGGATACAAGGATAAAATACTGCATATAATAGTCCATGTTTAATTTAATTTGATCTGCTTTTAGCTTTCAGAGGTTTCCGAATCTTTAAGGTACACATGCTTGCTTTGTAAATGTATTTTAAAAGAAGTCGTGAGGTGAAGAAAAAGGTAATATTAACAACTCTTCCATAGATACAAGCATCTGATGACAGACACTTTATTTTAATATTTCAAAGGAGAAAAATTCAAAAGTGCTGAGTAAATTATCAAGGTGTCAATCAATGCAATTATAAAAAGGAATTAAGAAATAAATCATTAAAATTAAGTTTATAGAAAAAAAGGAAAACGTTAACAAAAAGGTAACACTTTACAATAAGTTCCCATTAGTTACTGTAATTTACTGTAATGCTAATTTAATTTAAGGATAAATATAAAGAGTAACGTGCTGAGTAAAGTTGCAATAAACTCAATACATAAAAAAAAAAAAAGAATTAAATAATAAATAATTAATCAAAAAGTAAAGGAAACCGTAAACGAAAAAATAAGGTCATGCTTTAAAATCAGGTCTGATTAGTTAACATTAGTTAACATTGTTTACATGTGTTCAATAATCTTTGTTAATATTATTATTATTATTATTATTATTAATAATAATAACATAATATTAGCAGATGCAACTTGATTTTTAATAACAATAAATGTTAACAAATGGACCCAAAAAATAAATAAATGAAGTATTTTAAGAATTAAAGATTTGAAAACAGTGAATATGCCACTGTAAGTACTAAAGCAGAGCGTGTGGTGTAGTGATGGAGTCTGAACTGGCTCTGTATTTGGTCTGATACTAGCTGTACAGAGGTTGCAGTGATGGAGGTGTGTGTGTGTGTGTGTGTGTGTGTGCAGGTCCGGCTGCGGTTCTGGCGTATCTGCGAGCAGAGCTGCGTGGAGCAGAGCCCTGCAGACTGCTGAAGCTGATGGTGGTGGGTCCTCCGCGGCAGGGCAAGAGCGCTCTCCTGGAGGGACTGCAGACGGGCAAACCCTCATCCTTCATCAGCAGCGACCGCAGCATCCACACGTCCAGCTGGGATCTGGAGCGACCCGGAGGAGTCAAATCTGCTGTAAGAGCCCTCAGTCCACGCACACGTAACACACAAGTCAAATCAGCTTTATTTATATAGCACTTTTAACAATATAGATTGTAACGAAGCATCTGTGTAAGGGAGGGAACTGAAAGAAGGGTAGGCTGTCCAAATTCACAAACACTGGCAACACGAGCGCGTGGAAAATCGATTTTACAATTGATTCAATGAACACTTTTGTCTTAAAAATTGAAAAATGATTTTTTTGCATAAGTGACAGCCCTAACGTGCACACAAACACACACAAACACGCATGCACACATAACACACACACACACACACATATGACACACACATAACATGCACAAACACACGTGCTTACTCACACAACACGCTCACACACACTCACACACACATAACACGCACATGCGCACACATAACATGCATACATAATACATTCACACACATAACACACACAAAACACGCTAACACAACACGCATACACACACAACACACACACACTCATATCAGGGCTCTGTGAGTTTTAAAAGTCTTAATTTGTCCTTCCACAAATACTTCACATTCTTCACATACACATACTTCAGTAAAGATTATTTAACTTGAGATGCGAAATGAAGATATGAAGTCTTGTTTTCTGAAAAAGTAATCTGAATTTTTTTACGCTCAAAGCTAGAATCAGCATATGCCTTTATTTTTTATAAATTTCCCAGAAAAAATTCTTGTTCAGTCATTTTGCTTCTCTTGTAAATGTGTCTTTAAATATTAGTTTTGGAAAACAAGTAGAACATACTGAGGAAGAGCATTATGTATTTTTGCAGTGTGATCAGAATTTAGGATCGACAGTTACTCACTTGCCAATTCAACAATTATTAAAAGTCATGAGTTTCATCGTAGATTCATAACTTTGCTACTATAATACTCAGTATATTTCTGCGTAATGGTGAGCAAAGTAACTGAAACACACAGTGGACAAATGAAGTCATCTGTTGATTCAAGTGTGTGACTTCATCGTTGAATTCCCAGTCTGTCTGACTGTTTTCAGGGGTGTGTTTGTCCCAAAATGCTTTGCTCATCTCATTTGAGAGATAAAGTCACAATTATCTTCTGTATTATTTTATTCTGTGGCAGAAACAAGCGTTCATAACTTTATAACAGAACAAAATGAACCATAGTTTCACCTCAGCAGCTCTATAATGTGTCAGACAATCGAGGTTATGGAGTAATGTTGTGTGTTCTGGTGTTATGTGTCTGCTGTGGATCCAGGTTGATTCGGTGTCCTTCAGCGTGTGGGACGTTGGCGGCCAGGCCAGCATGTCGACGGTGAACCAGTGTTTCTTCACAGATAAAGCTCTGTTCATAGTGATCTGGAATCTGGCTTTGGGAGAGGAGGCCGTGGCCAACCTGCAGTCCTGGCTGCTCAACATCGAGGTCAGGAAACCACACTTTACACTTTAGAAAAAGAGAAAAAAAACACACAACAATTTTTTTTTTCTTTACTGCCATGCATAAAAAAATAATTTAAAAAAGTGATTAAAAAAATGCATACAAATTCTTAACAGATGCAAAAAATATGTTAATATTTATTGATCTAGAAAAGACAAAGTTTACTCTGATTTAATGTATGACAGTAAAGAAATAAAAAAGGTTTTTGTGTTTTTTTTTTTTCGTTTTTTTTTCTGAAGTGTATGTAAATATCTGGTTTCAACTGTATAACACTGGCATATGACAAACACTCTTAAGTTTGTTTGTTTGTTCAAATAGGCATTGCGAACAAAATCAATAATGTTTATATATTGATTGATTTGACAATAATTAGCATTTGCTAGTTTAATGATAATAAATGCCATTTTGGAATTGCAAATAAATAGATTTTATTTATTTATTATATTTACTTATCATTGCATATACCGTAACATCATATCATTATTTACTTATTTATTTACTAAACAATCATTAAAAAAATTATGATTATTTATTTAGAAAATAGTTTAATAATAAATTCTTATTTTATTATATATATATATATATATATATATATATATATATATATATATATATATATATATATAATATTTACATTAGATTTATTCAAATGATAAGTTTTATGTATGTATGTATATATATATATATATTATTTTTTTTTTTTTTAATTTATGTAATAGTTATGTAATACTATTCACAACCTAAAGCTTTTGTAATGTCAGCTCAAATCTAAATATAGCCTGTACAGAGTGATAGTTAGCATATTTGCTAATACAGCAAAGGCAAGTTGAAAATGCAGGTGTTGGAACTGGTAAAGAAAAAAAAAAGAAAAAACTCCTTAATGACGAAAGGGGAAAAATATCAGCACTGTATATCCAAACACGAAACACTCTCTTTACAAACACAAAGTTGACATGAGCTTGAGATTGTGGAAGTCATTTTCTGTATCCGTCTAATGAGTGTCTGAATGTGTTTGTGCTCCAGGCTCGCGCTCCTAACTCTGCTGTCATCGTCGTCGGGACGCATCTGGACCTCATAGACACCAAGTTTCGTACGGAGCGCATCGCCACGCTGAGGGCCTACATCCTGGCACTCTGCAGAACCCCCTCAGGGGCGCGGGCCAGCGGATACCCCGACATCACTCTCAAACACCTCCAGTTAGTCTCGTGATCACAGCTTCAGCTTACTTTCCTCCGTAGAAACTCTGTTTAGCTGTGTGTCTGTGTGTCTGCAGTGAGGTGTCGTGTAAGACGCTGGAAGGCATGGACGTGCTCAAGAGGCTGTTGTTTCAGGTCGCTTGCTCCATGAGGGACATCAGCAACCCCGCTAGCTGTCACAAATTCGTGGGAAGACTGGTTAGTGTTCGTTAAGCCTGTACGTACAGCATGAATCACAGTTCTTCCTGACATCAATTCATCTATTTTTATGTCTGTTTTGGGTGTTTTTAATACAGATCCCCAAAAGTTACCTGACCCTGCAGGAGGCCATAAAAGCAGAGCGTGTGAGGAGAGACGAAGCCGACGAGGTGCAGTACCTGACGGACACTGAACTGGAGCACATCATTGAGCAGAGTCCGGCCAGTGATATCAAAGATTACGAGGATCTGCAGACGGGTAATGCATGAAGAAAAAATCATGTCTATTCAGAAATGCAATCAATTAATATTTGTTTATGTTTATTAAATATTTAAAAAATATATGGTTATTTTTAAGATGCATATTTTAATATTTCTGTTCTTAATGAACTAATATATATTTATTTATTCATTTATTCAATTGGTTAGAGAGTAAGCGCAGCTTCTAAAAATAATTAAAAAAACGAATATGTTTTAAAATATATCATTGTGTTTCATTATATGTCAATGTTTTAAAAAAATATATTATTATTCTTTAAAGTACATTTTTGTTTCTTTTTTTTACTTAAGTAAAATTATTTATATGTATTGCATTTTTATTTTATTATATGTATTTTATTTTATTGACTCCATTTAAGCAACTATTAAACAGTTCATATTTTTCCAATTATGTTTTTTATTAATATTTTGAATCAGTTATCATTTTAAAATATTTTTTTTGTCTTAAATTGTAAGTGATTTTGTGTGTGTGTGTGTGTGTGTGTGTGTGTGTGTGTCATTTTTAGTAGTTTTTTGTTTTCATTATGTCTAGCTTTTAATGTTTCTTTCATTTTAGTTATTTTAGTACATCAAACCAAATTAAAATGAGAAAATAGCTGAAATAAAAAGCTGCTCTATATGTTAATGTTTTAATTCCTATTTCAATTAGTAAATTCTGAGCATGACAAAATCTTTATATACATAATAAGAAATATAAGAATTAGCCGGCATATTAGTTATGTAATTATTATTATAATAGTTCTCTATATCTGTGCATCTGCAGTTTATTTCTTACACTTGTGCAACATATATTATTTTTCCACTCAGTTATGTCATAATAACGAGATGTCATTTTAATAATATATGTGTCCCTGGAGCACAAAAGCAGTTTTAAGTCTATGGGGGATATTAGTAGCAACAGCCAAAAAAAACATTGTATGGGTCAAAATTATAGATTTTTAGTTTATGCCCAAAATCATTAAGATATTAAGTTAAGATCATATTCCATGAAGATATTTTGTAAATGTCCGGTCACACTTTATTTTAGGGTCCAATTCTCACTATTAACTAACCATTAACTATGATTTTTTGCCTCAATTAACTCCTTATTTGCTGCTTATTAATAGTTTATAAAGTAGTTGTTAAGTTTAGGGTATTGGGTAGAATTATGGATGCCATGCATTATATGTACTTTATAAGCACTAATAAACAGCCAATATGTTAATAACAGGCATGTTAATAAACATCTAGTTATTAGTGTGAATTGGACCCTATACTAAAGTGTTACCAGATGTCCTACTGTAAATATATCAAAAAGTGATTTTTGATTTTCAATATGCATTGCTCAGAATTAATTTGAACAACTTCAAAGGTGACTTTCTCAATATTTAGATTTTTTTATGCACACTCAGATTCCAGATTTTCAAATAGTTGTATCTCATCCAAATATTATCCTAACAGACCATACATCAGTGGAAAGCTTATTTATTCAGCTTTCATATGATGTATTAATCTTAATTTTTAAAAAAAGACCCTTGTGACTGGTTTTGTGGTCAATGGTCACATATTTTCTTGTAATAATGAGATTGTTGTTACAATGTTCTAACATTGTGTAAAAAAAAAAAAACATATTGTAACTTAAAGGTGCTGTAGGGAACTTTTGTAAAAAAAATATTTTTTTTAATATTTATTAAACCTGTCATTATATCCTGACAGTAGAATATGAGACAGATAATCTGTGAATAAAATCAAGCTCCTCTGGCTCCTCCCGGTGGTCCTATTGCCATTTGCAGAAAGTCATGCGCTCCCGGTAAAAAACAACCAATCAGAGCTGCGGTCCGTAACTTTGTTTGTGTTCAAAATGTAGAAAAATGTATATAATAAGCGAGTACACCATGAATCCATTTTCCAAACCGTGTTTTTAGCTTGTCCTGAATCACTAGGGTGCACCTATAATAAGTGTTTATATTCGGACTATTTTAGATTGCTTCGGGGGTACCGCGGCGGAGTAACCCAGTACCTTTGTGATTCTTCATAGACATAAACAGAGAGAAGTAGTTCCGGCTACGATGTTCTTCCGCAAGACGCAAGCAGTTCTGTTTATTAACCGCTAGAGCGTCAAAAGTTCCTACTGCAGCTTTAATTTACAGTTCCTCAGATTAATTGACTTGTGTAATGTGAGCGTTTTCTTTGTGGATCTCACAGCGATCAGTTTCCTGATGGAGACCGGCACCATTCTGCACTTCTCCGACACCAGTCATGGCTTGTGTAAGCTCTACTTCCTGGACGCCGTGTGGCTCTCCGAGTGTTTGGAGCGGATCATCAACCTGAGGGGCTCGCGCTCGGTGGCTCGTAACGGCCTCATCAAGGCCGAGGACCTGCGCATGCTGCTGGTGGGCACCGGCTTCACCCAGCAAACTGAAGAACAGTACTTCCAGTTCCTGGCCAAGTTCGAGATCGCTCTACCAGTCGCCAGCAACAGGTTCAAACTACGGCTTCCTGCTCTCTGTCACTTCAGTATATTTCTCAATTTATATGAAGCCCGTCTGTTCTCTGTCAGTTAATGTGTAACAATAAAAGCAACATTTATATTTATTTTCTTGAATTTTTTTTATTGATTGATTGAATGCATGACTAATTGCGAAAATAATGCTAGAATATACATACAGTTTATATATACATGATGTATATTTGTAGCAATAGCTAAAAATACATTGTATTTATGCCAAAAATCATTATGATATTAAGTAAAGATCATATTCCAGGAAGATATGTTGTACATTTCCTACTGTAAATATATCAAACTTAGTTTTTGATTAGTAATATGCATTGCTAATAATTCATTTGAACAACTTTAAAAGTGATTTTCTCAATATTTAGATTTTTTTTGCACCCTCAGATTCCAGATTTCCTAATAGTTGTATCTCAGCCAAATATTCCCCTTTTCAATAAACCATACATCAATAGAAAGCTTATTTATTCAGCTTTCATATGATGTGTTAATCTCAATTTGGAAATCAAAATAATTGACACTTGAGACTGGTTTTGTGGTCCAGGGTCACTTTTAAATAACATTATTTTTATTCTTAACGTTAATGCATATTATAAACTAAATGAAGTATTGTGTTTTAATTTAATTAATTTATTTATTAATGTTATAATATATAGTAATATTTTATTTTTGTTTTGCATTTCTATTTCTATTCTTCTTAAATTTTAATATATATTTTAACCCATGTGAATGTATATTTTTATTGTGAACATTTCCAAAAGGAATGTTTTAATATGTAATAATAATGTTTTAGTAACATGCATCGTATGCATAACATATTCCTAATATGCATCGAGTTTCAGAAATTATTCTCTTCTCTTCATAGTTATCTGTTGCCGCACCTTTTGCCCCCCAAACCTGCCCTGGACATCCACGGCTTTCGGCAGCAGAGCAACAACTCCATCCAGCGGCATTTCAAGATGAGCTTCGTTCCTGCGGGATTCTGGGAGCGCTTTATAGCCAGGATGCTAATCAGTTTGAACCAGATGGATGTGCAGGTAAACACACATCCTGAGATGACGAGCTAACCGAGCAGTAAAGTCAGAACTGCAGTCATTGCAAACGGAGAATTAGAGACACACGCTGACAATGCTTCAGCAGCTAATGAGACCTCATCTTAAGACGCTTTGCATGCTTTCGCAGTCTCATTTCCCCAAATAACCCTATGGCAAAATTTGAGTAATGCACAGGGTTGTTTGGGGGAAAAAAATCTTATTGCCATTTTGCTGATATTTATTTATTTATTTATTTATTTATTTATTTATATATTTATTTATTTGTTTGTTTGTTTTTTGTTTTTAACAAAATATTGTATTTAAAAAATATATCTATAAAATAAAAATATATTTAAGAAAAATAAAAAATTTGTTTATAGTATTCTATATTATTCTATATTATATTATCAGTATTATTGTTGTTAAAACTATTAAGCAAAATGTAATTAATTGACTATGACTATAATCATAATATTATATTATATTTATTGTACAAAATAAGATATATTATAAAATAACAAATTTATAATGCAATTTGTATTATAATATAATATTCCATTGTATTAATTATATTACTGTTGTTTTTAAATAAGACGTATGATTGTTGTAAGTTTATGTAAAATTAAAAAGCAAGTATTTTAGAAATAATATATAATTTTATTTATACAACTTTGTGTATTTTATGTATAGTATGACTGTAAATATTAAATTATTATTATACCGGTTTTGCATTTTTTTTTTTTCTTTCCTCGCTTTTCCTCTTACAGTGTTTGTTGAATCCTCACCAAAATTGGTTCAGGTCACACACAGACAAAGACAAAACCACACAAATTCAGTTACTGGATTTAATTCTCCAGAAAAGCCTTAACAATTTTGCTGGCGGAGACACCAAACAGGAAGTGAGTCATTATCTCTGCAGAGCTTTTGCTTATTGACACACAGTTTTTCTTTGCATCAGCGCCACATTGCCCTGAGAATGTCATGCACATGTGTAGTGCCACCTACTGGTCAAAAATTAAAAACCGATAAAATCTGCGCAGTGAGTCATTCAGTATCCCATTGGATGTTTAACCATCTAGATGCTGCTTGAGTTCTCAGGTGAAAGTGTCGTTGAGGTCGTTTTTCAGTCGATGACGTTTTCATTTTGATGACTGTAAAATGTCTTTGTGAATTTTCGTAATAGGCATTTGAGACCAAGAAGGTCACGAAGAGCCCGAGGAACCACAGTACGGTGATCTACAGCTTTGCGGGGAACCAGCAGCGCAATCGCTGCAGCACTTTCCGCGTCCGCCGCAGTCAGACCATCTACTGGAAAGAAGGGCTGCTAGTCACCTTCGACGGCGGATATCTGAGGTTAGCAAGGGTTCGTTTTTGGGTTTCACATTTTTTGATATTTAGATTTAACATTTCTCTCTAGGGCTGAACGATGTGTCGTTTAAGCATTGATATCGCGATGTACGAATCCATGATAGTCATATCGCAGGATTAACCGTACGGGCCAGCTGCTCCCCGGCCCTTGATGAATGTGATTTGCGGATTAATTGCACAGCTTAACCATCATAGACTGAAAGTTTATCATTTACATGTGTTTTAAGTCCTGTCAGTTTAACAGGGCAGAGAGAAAGAGCGTGCAAGAGAGAGAGAGAGAGAGAGCGCGAGAGAGAGAGAGAGAGAGAGAGCGCGAGAGAGAGAGAGAGAGAGAGCGCGAGAGAGAGAGAGAGAGCGCGAGAGAGAGAGAGAGAGAGAGAGAGAGAGCGCGAGAGAGAGAGAGAGAGAGCGCGAGAGAGAGAGCGCGAGAGAGAGAGAGCGCGAGAGAGAGAGAGAGAGAGAGCGCGAGAGAGAGAGCGCGCGAGAGAGAGAGAGAGACTTTTAGTTTTTCTTTATTTTAACAATTATAACATTACCAATAAAACAGTATTTACAAAATACATAAATTTACATCAATATACAAAAAATCTCATACATTCATGTGTAAATTTCCATCTTCTAAATCACATAAAACAGCATTCAAAGCCCAAGTTTGTTTAAAAGCATCAAGATCTCCAACCATTTTATAGTATGTGAACTCAACAGTAAGCCGGGCAGATAACAGTCCTTTTAAAGTCATATTAACATCAGTAGAAACACCCCCATTCATCCTTTCTTTTCTTGTTAGCCATATAGCTAACTTTGCTTGACCATATAAAAAATTAATTAAGACATCAGTTTTTCTATTTTGATATTTATACTTCGGGCCATAAATAAACCCGTTTAAAGTAAATTCAAAATTCAAATTTTTACTCCAATCTTCCAACAATAAAAACATTGGCTTCAATCTTTCACACTGCAAAAATAAATGATACATATCTTCATGTTCAAAACAAAAAGGACATTCATCCCTTACAGTTGGATCAATATGTGCCCTGTGTCTATTAGTAGCTATTATCCCGTGTATTATACGCCACTGGAGATCACCGGTTCTCTTATCAATAGGACGTTTATATAGAGTCCTCCAACTACCTTTAGGTGATCCATCTAACCCATCTATCCCTTGCCATTTAGAGTCTAAAACATCTTTTAAAGACTCATAATGCATTACTTTTACACAAGTATAATACATCGCTCTCTTTCCTATATCAGCAAACAAATTAAGCTCTGGAGTTTTAAAACTCAACAGCTTTCCTTCATCTCCTGCCCTTGTCTCCACAGCTGCACTTACCCCTAAATTTGGAAATTCAACCATCTCATTAATATATTGTGGTTTTGTTTCCTCGTCTTTCAATAACTCTGTAAATGTTGATGGTATTACAGATAAGAATTCAGTCCTTAATCTTTCAGCAACACGAAGTGATTTAATGCCAAGCTTTGCTGCCATATCCTTTGAAGACATCCATTCACTCTTAGTCCACAGATGAGAAACTTTTATGAACTGGGCCTTCACCATAGCAGCTTGCATTGAATGAGAGTTCAAGATGTTTATAGGTAAAGCAGGATTATAAAGAAGAGGTTCTTCTTTAATCCATGATCCTCTTACAATTCCTTCTTCTCGTACAACTTTCAAAGCATTCCATGATTTTAGAACGGACTTATAAAAAAGGAGTTATTTCAACTAATACAGTATCATTTAAATTTATTAAAAACAATTGTCGGTCTAAACCCAGTTGTCCTCCTCTCCTCAAAAGACCACAAGCCACATGAGCCCAGCTAACGTCTTTCCCATACAGAAGTCTCTGGGCAGCTTGTAGTCTAAAAGCAGCAATCCTACAGCCAATATCAATTAATCCTTGCCCCCCTTCATTCAGAGGTAGGTAGAGTACAGCAGGTCTCAGCCAGTGCTGACCGGTCCAAAAGAAGTCAACAAGACATTTCTGAATGTCCTTTATGACAGCAGCAGGGGGGTCCAATACAGCCATTTTATGCCACAATGTTGAAGCAACAAGATTATTGACTATCAGGACCCTTCCCCTGTAGGAGAGCTGAGGAATTAACCATTTCCAATTGGATAACCGGAGACGCACTTTTTCCAGTAATCCTTCCCAGTTCTTTTCCTTATAAACCTTAGAACCTAAAAACACTCCTAAAAACTTAAAACCATCTTTTCCCCAAGTGACATTATTTGGCAGCTGTGGGACATTAGATCTTTCTGAACCACACCATAAGGCTTCACTTTTTGTCCAATTTATTTTTGCTGATGATGCTCTTCCATAACATTTAAGATTTTCTAAAACTATTTTAATATCTTCACTGTTTCTAATTATTACAGTTATGTCATCAGCATAAGCGGATAATTTCACATTATTTAAAATATTTGACCCCTCAATGTGTAAACCTGTCAACTGTTCTCTCAATTTACACAATAGTGGTTCAATTACAAGGCTATAGAGTTGCCCTGAAAGAGGGCACCCTTGCCTTATTCCTCTTTTTACTTTAATAGGAACACTTAATCCACCATCAATTTTGACCATACATTCAGCTTCATTATACAATAAATTAACCCATGAGATAAAACCATTTCCAAAACCATAAGCCTTAAGTAAATCAAACAAATAAGCATGTTCAACTCTGTCGAACGCCTTCTCTTGATCAAGAGATATTAAACCCAAATCATAATCCTTGTACATTGCATAATCTATTACATCTCTCATTAAAAAAAGGTTATCTTTAATACATCGCCCCTTTACACAATATGATTGTTCTTTCATGATTAATACACTCATATAATTATTTAATCTATTGGCAATACATTTTGAAAAGATTTTATAATCTATACACATTAATGCAACAGGTCTCCAATTCTTCAAACAATACAAATCACCTTTCTTCGGTAACAAAGACAACACTGCCCTGTTACAACTCTTAGGTAAAGACCCAGTCTGTATTGAACTTAAAAGCATTTCAAAATAGTCTTTTCCAATCACATTCCAGAAATGTTTATAAAATTCAGATGGAAACCCATCAAGACCTGGAGCTTTCTCAGATGATAAATCATGTACAGCTTTTGTTACTTCTTGAAAAGTAACTGGTAAATCAATAACCTCCTGTTGTTCAGGCGTCAACTTTTTAAGGCATGAAAATAATTCATCTCTACAATTAGAATCTGTGACATTATCGGCATATAAATCAGAGTAGAAATCAACAGCAATTCTTCTCATTTCATAAGAATCATAGGTAACAACACCATCATCTTTTTTTAAACCAACCATCAATTTTCCTTGATTATTCTTTCGTTCTAAATTGAAGAAGTATTTTGTAGGTCCATCAATGTCCTTCTTTTGGATAAAACGTGCCCTAACAAGGGCAGCTTTCACTTTATCATACAATAAATTATTCAACTGAAGCTTTTTCTCAGAAAGGGCAGTTTCCAATTGACGTCCATTCCTCGCCATCATTTTTTCTTCTATGTCAGAAATCTCATTCTCCAAGTCTTGTATTCTGATCTTTAATGTCCTTTTTGAATAAGATGAATATTGCTGACAGAAAACTCTAATTTGCACTTTTCCAATGTCCCACCATTGTTTAATATCACCATAATTTCCTTTTTGCTTTCGCCATATTTCCCAAAACAATTTAAAATTCTCACAAAAAACATTATCTTGTAAAAGCTTATTATTAAAATACCAATACAAACTCCTTTTACTTTCTTTCAACATGACAAAGTCCATCATTTTGTGATCTGAAATTATATTTGGAATAATATTAACATTACCCACTCGGTTTCTTGAATCGCGAGAAATATAAAAACGATCCAATCTAGCAGCATAAACTCTACCATCTGTAACTTTTACCCAAGTGTATTGTTTAAGCATTGGGTTTTTTATTCTCCAAATATCTTCAAGATTTAAATTTTTTACCATATTAGATAATACACAGGCTGATTTCTGGTGAGGTTCTTCAGCATTTCTATCTATTTTTAAATTCAAGGTGCAGTTCCAGTCTCCTGCCATTATAATTATATCTCCTAAACTAAGAGTTTTTAAAACACGACCTAATTTCTCGAATAAAAGAACCCTTTCTGTTTCCCCATTAGGAGCATATATATTAACAAAAAGAAAATGAAAATTTTGTATTTCAACTCTTACTAAAAGTAGTCTTCCAGGTTCTATATCATATGTAGATACAATTTTTATTTTTAAAGTTGGATTAAAAAGAATCGCAACTCCAGCACTAACATTAGAGCCGTGACTTAAAACATATTCTCCCTTCCACCACAAACCCCATTCAGACTCGTTACTCACATTACTATGGGTTTCTTGAAGAAAACCTACTGCAATATTCTTAATATTAAAGTATTCTGAAACTAAAGCCTGCTTTTTCCTATCCCTCAAACCATTCACATTAAGAGAACCTATTTTGAGATACTCCATGAAAAAGAAAGAATAGAAAGAACAGCAGGAAAGAAGAAAAAACAAACACAAAAGCATGTATAAAGCCA